>NW_027195545.1:112500-147500 GCF_038502225.1 Cherax quadricarinatus | reverse complement strand
TGGTCTTGTCTTACCCGCCCTACGACTTTTATCCTTCCTTACTTGCACTCCTACCTCACTTATGCACTCTCTGTATATTTACCCCAACTGATTGTTATTTCCTTTACCTGTCTCCTTCCACCGGCTTCAGGTTTGCCCCTTCTCCTCTACAGGGGTTACACAGCAGCTCGTCATACGAGAGTGTACAACTGCCGGGAAGCATCTTAGACGAGACGCGACCCCTAGCCATCTGCGACGCTCTACAGGCTACCTATGAAACCTACAGCGACAACTATACGCTACACAAGGACTCTGATGTCCGCAAGGTCAGTATTCATGGTGTTGCTAATCTTGCCTTTTGGGAGGATAGTATGCATAAGACTGGTGCTAGATCCTGTCGTTTAATCTGAGGTTATCCGCTAAGGAAAGAACTTTGTATCTAGCCACTGCTGTTTCTTCCCTCACGGGACCTGTGCTCCAATTCCTTAGATCGAACCTGAATTCCTCCCCTTTTTCCCAAGAGCTGCATGACCCCTCCGGGTTTAGTGCCCCGAATGAATGTAGTACTGCTGCTTCTACTGACTACACCAGGGGATTCCAACATTTTCCAGGCCATTTCCTACTTTTACTAGAAAGTCAATGATGATTTCTGACGGCTTACTAAAAGCTGAATCATACAGGGACTTTAGTATCTCGCTCATTTGTTTGCTGTCATCTGTATAAGTCCCATCTCGTCTAAGCAGGAGTCCAATACTGGATGTTGTTTTTGCTCTACAAGGAGATCTGGACAGGCTGCAAGCCTGGTCTGACAAATGGCTCAAGTTTATCCCCAGCAAGTACAAAGTTATGAAGCTTGGGGAAGGACAAAGAAGATCGCAAACGGAGTACAGCCTAAGAGGTCAAAGGCTGCAAAATTCACTCATGGAAAAGGATCTTGGGGTGAGAATCATACCGAGCACATCTGAGGCGCGCGTCAACCAAGTAGCTGTTGCAGTATATGGGCGCCTGGCAAACCTGCGAATAACGTTTCCGCATCTAAGTAAGGAGTCATTCATGACACTACACCGTGTACGTCAGGCCCATATTGGAGTATGCAGCACCAATATGGAACCCACACCTGTCAAACACGTCAATAAATGGAGAAAGTGCAAAAGTTTATAACAAGACTAGTTCCGGAGCTAAGGGGCATGTCTTATGGGGAGAGGGAACTCAACCTGATGACATAGAGGATAGGAAGGATAGGGGAAACATGATGACAAATAAAATACTGAGAGAAATTGACAAATGGGATAGGGCTAGAATGTTTTAAAGATAGGACATTGTTATGCATCAAGGGGACACAACTGGAAGTTGAAAACTCAGATGAGTCATTGGGATGTTAGAAAGTATTTCTTTAGCCTTAGAGTTACGAGGAAGTGGAACAATCTGGAGAGTGAAGTAGTGGAAACAGGGTCCAAGACTGTTCAATTGCCTCCCAGCATACACAAGGGGGATCACCAATAGACCCCTGGCTGTCTTCAAGAAGGCACTGGACAGGCACCTAAAGCCAGTACCTGACCAACGGGGCTGTGGTTCGTACGTCAGCTTGCGTGCGGCCAGCAGTAAAAGCCTGGTTGATCAGACCCTGATCCACCATGAAACCTAGTCTCAGACCGGGCCGCGGGGGCGTTGACCCCCGGAACCTTCTCCAGGTAAACTCCAGGTAAACTTTAAGAGGTATGATAAGGCTCTTAGAGTGGGGAGAGAGTGTTCTAGTAGCGACTAGCGAAGAGGTTGGGCCAAGAGCTATGTCTCAACTCCTGCAGCACTCTTAACCGAACACCACCCTCATTTCAGCACATCCACACCCACACACCACCTTCACATTCTAAGCTTCTCTCCAACACTAACGTTGCTCACCTTTACCATCTGCTCTTAACGATCCAGAAGACTACTTTGGCCACTTTGTCTTCATCTGTTTATATTTCTCCATCCCTGGAATATCCAAGTTTCCCCCCAGGAAGGGATTCATGGGACTGGGAACCCCTGGTCTAGATAATGTTACTTTCCGCTCATTCTAGCTACACTGCAGCATAACAGAAAGCGGATAAAAGAAAATAACATGCCTAAACAAAGTGCATGAAGATGTTATTGTAAAGAAGATAGAGAATCAAGAGTCTTGCAGAGAAAGACACGAAGAAACAGAAAGGTGAAGTTGAAGCATTAAAGCAGAAGATACTTTCCCTTTTGCTGTGTTGGACACTATGTTGGACACTACGTTGGACACTATGTTGAACACTATGTTGGACACCATGTTGGACACCATGTTGGACACTGTTGGACACTATGTTGGACACTATGTTGGACACTATGTTGGACACTATGTTGGACACTATGTTGAACACTATGTTGGACACCATGTTGGACACTATGTTGGGCACTGTTGGACACTATGTTGGATACTATGTTGGACACTATGTTGGACACTATGTTGGACACTATGTTGGACACTATGTTGGACACTATGTTGGGCACTATGTTGGGCACTATGTTGGACACTATGTTGGACACTGTTGGACACTATGTTGGACACTATGTTGGGCACTATGTTGGACACTATGTTGGACACTATGTTGGGCACTATGTTGGACACTATGTTGGGCACTATGTTGGGCACTATGTTGGACACTATGTTGGACACTATGTTGGACACTATGTTGGACACTATGTTGGGCACTATGTTGGACACTATGTTGGACACTATGTTGGACACTATGTTGGACACTATGTTGGACACTATGTTGGACACTATGTTGGACACTGTTGGGCACTATGTTGGGCACTATGTTGGACACTATGTTGGACACTATGTTGGACACTGTTGGGCACTATGTTGGACACTATGTTGGACACTATGTTGGACACTATGTTGGGCACTATGTTGGGCACTATGTTGGACACTATGTTGGACACTATGTTGGGCACTATGTTGGGCACTATGTTGGACACTATGTTGGGCACTATGTTGGGCACTATGTTGGACACTATGTTGGACACTATGTTGGACACTGTTGGGCACTATGTTGGACACTATGTTGGACACTATGTTGGACACTATGTTGGACACTATGTTGGGCACTATGTTGGACACTATGTTGGACACTATGTTGGACACTATGTTGGGCACTATGTTGGACACTATGTTGGACACTATGTTGGACACTATGTTGGACACTATGTTGGACACTATGTTGGACACTATGTTGGACACTATGTTGGACACTATGTTGGGCACTATGTTGGGCACTATGTTGGACACTATGTTGGACACTATGTTGGACACTATGTTGGGCACTATGTTGGGCACTATGTTGGACACTATGCTGGACACTATGTTGGACACTATGTTGGACACTATGTTGGACACTATGTTGGACACTATGTTGGACACTATGTTGGACACTATGTTGGACACTATGTTGGGCACTATGTTGGGCACTATGTTGGGCACTATGTTGGACACTATGTTGGACACTATGTTGGACACTATGTTGGACACTATGTTGGGCACTATGTTGGGCACTATGTTGGACACTATGTTGGGCACTATGTTGGACACTATGTTGGACACTATGTTGGACACTATGTTGGACACTATGTTGGGCACTATGTTGGACACTATGTTGGACACTATGTTGGACACTATGTTGGACACTATGTTGGGCACTATGTTGGACACTATGTTGGACACTATGTTGGACACTATGTTGGACACTATGTTGGACACTATGTTGGACACTGAAGATAAACATCATTAACGGACAGGCCACCCAGCTTCTGCACGAGGCTCTTGAAAAAGGATAAGTGAAGAAAGGTCATTAACTCAATAAATCAATTGTTCAATTACGGAGCGAGAGAGAGAGAAATAAAGTGAGTCGATGGGCGAGAACCATTATGACGATGTCTACTCTATCTTCACTTTCAGCCTTCCTCTTCTTTCTACCTCTATTAAACGACCTTTACCCCTCATATTTCGCTCGTATTATTTATAACTCCTTCTCAGACATAAATAGCTTATAATATAATATGCGTATTTTACGGTGTGGGTCGGTAAGACAACGGAAAGACTCAGTCACATGACTAGAAAACTTTCCTGAGCGGATCATAATATGATTAAAACCCTGCGCGTCAGAACAATATTTACTTTAATAAATAAAATATCCCAGCTCTTTCCCTTTACAGCTTCCTCCTCATCCCACTTCTTCATTATGTTTAAATATTAGCTTACTCCTTCCCTTTTCCTCTTCCTTCATCTCTCTCTCTCTCCCTCTCTCTTCCTTCTCCATTTTTCCCGTAAGCTCTTCATCTGTCTCTTTCTATCCCTCTTTATCACACACAATAATACAAAATACAGATAATGTATTTATTTTCAGCAGTATACAGATAATATTGTTAACATTTAATAAAATATCGTTAAGTACAAAAGAAAGTGACTAGGATGCGTGCATAACCCACATATATTGTGAACGTTAACTGGAGACAGTGTAGGACTCCAGCAGCATGATAAACAGCGGTCATCTACGTAGGTACTACAATATTCTTCACCTGTGAAACAAAAGTCTCTGAAATGTTTAATACCGTCAGTAACTCGGGTTTATTATTTCCCCTTCTTGAACATACCATTTGTCAAGTAAATCTTATAAACCTGTACTTATATTCAGTATACATTTAGTCTTTTTTTTCCTGTGTGTCTTTCTTAACGGCTCTTATTCCTTTAATATTAATTTCCAATTTATGAGGCCTGATCTGGGACCGAGCCGCGGTGGCCATGGTCGACGAAACGAGTTACAAAAAACAAATATATTAAATCTTTTGTATGGGTTTTGTCAGTCTAAAGACAGTAGTGGTGCTCACATAGAGTGTTCGTGTGTTATTATTATTATCATTTCTTCTGAAAGTAGTTTGACAAAAGGAATAGCCCAAAATGTACTTACAGATTACTTCGATCCATTTTTGTCAAAAAAGGTCAACATAGGCGAATTTCATGAATAAATTTTAGTCATAGAGTCCTTCCAATACGTGACTGCCGTCTTGGAAAGGTCGATCGGGAGACCTTTCTGAAAATCCACCAGGACACCGTAGCAGTTTTATTTGATTACGGCTTTGTTGAAAGATTTTATTTTTTTTATCAACAAAATTGTGTACATCAGCAGTGTGCTCCTATAATACTTTCTCTGTGATAGACATATAGTGGGAACAAAAGAGAGCTATGTTACTTTACCATATTCAGTCACGCAGGAAGGGCCATAATCATCAGGCAGTGAGTTCTGCCAGCTTGACTTGGAAGAATACAGTAAGAAGAATGCGGAGGGGAGGTTTCTAGACGTACTTAGTATGCGGTTATATGGCTTGGAATATACACATATAGGCCTTGAAAGTTGCTGGTAAATGCTCCTAAAGTGAGTATGGATTATATTATTGCAGGTTATTTATATATATATATATATATATATATATATATATATATATATATATATATATATATATATATATATATATATATATATATATATATAACAAACAGAGGAAGACGTTGATTTTGGTTATAAAAACGGGAGACTGAAGATGTTTACCTGGAGTTTACCTGGAGAGAGTTCCGGGGGTCAACGCCCCCGCGGCCCGGTCTGTGACCAGGCCTCCTGGTGGATCAGAGCCTGATCAACCAGGCTGTTGCTGCTGGCTGCACGCAAACTAACGTACGAGCCACAGCCCGGCTGATCAGGAACATTTTAGTAATGTTTTAGTTAGGTTTCAAGATGGAAATATAAGGCGGATAAAATGAATTTTAAGGATGAAATTAGATCACATGGAATATACAAGGCATTCACTTTAGTCTAGTTATATAAAAAATCGTATTGTTTTAACTTAGGTTTAAGTTACTTGTTTGTCCAATCTAACTGTTTGAGAGTTGTTTACACTTCAGCGGAGTTTTTATCAACACTTTTTAAATTGCGTTTTTATGTTGAGCATGTTGATGTGCGAGATATGAGGAGGTCTCATTGTAAGATGATGTCGTCGGACATCTACCGTGGGGGTCTGTGTTAAAATAGTCGTTTTTACCGTTTTGTGGAAGTTTTGTCAAAAAGCTCTTTGAGGTACTGGAGGTTAGAAGCTATTTCATAAATTTTATTGATCTCGATGTCAAATAATTCGTGGCTGCAAACATAACATCTAGGATCAATCATCTGAAGGATTACACCAGTATGTACTTTGTTCTCTGGATCGAACCTGATTACTTCCTTCAGGTGCTGTATGACCCGCTACGGGTTATACAGCTCCTGAATATAATGATAATAATAATAATAATATGTACATTGTACATGGTTACAGCAATGAAATTGTGACCCTGAATATGGTTACAGCTATAAATGTAACAGTGTAACTCTGAATATGGTTACAGCTATAAATGTAACAGTGTAACTCTGAATATGGTTACAGCTATAAACATAACAGAGTAACTCTGAATATGGTTAAAGCTATAAATGTAACAGAGTAACTCGGAATATGGTTACAGCTATAAATGTAACAGTGTAACTCTGAATATGGTTACAACAGTGTTGCCTTGAATAATTTGTGGGGTTGCGCACTGGTGTCAGGGACATATTGAGTATTGAATAACTGTCACTGGAACCTGTGTGCAACGTGGAAATATAGAGAAGGAGGGAAGACAGAAGGAATGGGGAGGATTAGGGGTAAGAAAGAAGGGAGAGAGAGGAATAGAAGGGAGAGGGGGTAAGAAAATGGAAGAGAATAGTATGGAATATAGGAGTGAGGAAGACTGAGTGTGTAGGTAGGTAGGCAGGTAGGTCGAGGCAGAACAAAGAGCCTTGTGTACTGGCTGTGAAGATGCAGCTACTAATTAGTAAGTACTTGAGAATACTATAACTTATTAATAGCATTGTTCCTCATATGTGTCTCAAGCAGAATGTACTGTTTACAGCGAACAGTGTCCCGTTTATTTCTCTAGTGTATTAGCATTGAATTAGTTTGCCTGTGTGCTCCCAGAGTGTTGCCTTTGTTCTTTGTGTTCCCCTTATTTCATAAGTGCTTTTCCTTAGGTGTTCTCTTGCTTCTGTTGCAGGCCAGACGGATCTGTCACTCTCCCTTTTGCCTGAGCTTATAAGACCTATCACCTCCATCACCCTACTCCTCCTCCTCTCTAACCCAAGCCAACCTAACCTAACCTAAGCCAAGCCCATGATGACACTCTTCAGGTCACTTGTTCTATCTAGGCTGGAATATTGCTGCACACTAACAGCACCTTTCAAGGCAGGTGAAATTGTCGACCTAGAAAATGTACAGAGAACTTTCACGGCGCGCATAACGGAGATAAAACACCTCAATTACTGGGAGCGCTTGAGGTTCCTAAACCTGTATTCCCTGGAACGCAGGAGGGAGAGATACATGATTATATACACCTGGAAAATCCTAGAGGGACTAGTACCGAACTTGCACACGAAAATCACTCACTACGAAAGCAAAAGACTTGGCAGACGATGCACCATCCCCCCAATGAAAAGCAGGGGTGTCACTAGCACGTTAAGAGACCATACAATAAGTGTCAGGGGCCCGAGACTGTTCAACTGCCTCCCAGCACACATAAGGGGGATTACCAACAGACCCCTGGCAGTCTTCAAGCTGGCACTGGACAAGCACCTAAAGTCAGTTCCTGATCAGCCGGGCTGTGGCTCGTACGTTAGTTTGCGTGCAGCCAGCAGCAACAGCCTGGTTGATCAGGCTCTGATCCACCAGGAGGCCTGGTCACAGACTGGGCCGCGGGGGCGTTGACCCCCGGAACTCTCTCCAGGTAAACTCCAGGTAACCCTTTCCTTTCAGCGCACCCCGCATGTATACTCTCCTATTTATAGTTGCAGAGGTAGAGTCTCAGGCTCGGCTCCTGGTCCTGCCTCTTTAACTGGCTGTTGCTGGGTTCACTTTCTCCTGGCTTCATGAGCCCTATTATATCTAGTCTTAAAGATGAGTATAGGTCCGGGATCTACCACTTTGTTGTCCAAGTCATTGTTCTCCCTGACTACTCTGAAGCCGAGGAAAATTTTTCTGATCACTCTTATGCTGAGAAAATACTTCCTGAAATCTTTTTGACTATTCTGTAATTTTATCTTCCAACTGTGCCCTCGTATACCTGTTTCCTTCCTCTTGAACAGCCTCCCCATGTCCACTTTAACAATTCATCTACATGTTTTATTCATCGTTATCATGTCTGGAACTTCAGTTCTCTAGTGTCATCATGTTTAGTTCCTTTAATATTTCCTTATGTCTCATAACTCTTACCTCTGTGATTAGTCCCTTTGCAAACCTCCACACTTTTTCAAGTTTCATGAAATGCTCGATCAGGTGTGGATTCCATACCGTGCTGCATACTTCAAGTTGGAACTGATACAAGTCGTACATAGTGTCGTGAAGGATTGTTTGTTGAGATTTTTGAAGGTTAATTTTAGAGATGTCAGTCGCACGTATGTTGCAGAAGTTATATGTCTGATGTGCGGTTCAGATTCTATGCTCACCCTGAGGTCCTCCTTCTTGAGTGACACCTGAAGTCTATGTCTCCTGTGATTGCACTCCATTCTGGTCTTCTTAGCCCTTTCCTATTTTTCATAACCTTGCACTCTCATGTACTATCATGTGTTCTTACATATTCTCATATATCCCTAGAAACTCTGATGTACTCTCATATATCCCTATACACTGATGTACTCTTATATAATCTTTTGTACTTTTATGTACTCATTATTTCATGCATTCGTAAGTGTTCTCAAACAATATGCACTCTAATGTATTATCATGTACCCCTATATATTATTATGTACTAACATATACCTGGAGAGGTTTTCGGGGGTCAACGCCCCCGCGGCCCGGTCTGTGACCAGGCCTCATGATGGATCAGGGCCTGATCAATATACTGATCATATACTGTTTGTTATTTACTTTTTATTTTTATGTACTCCCCTGCACTCCTATATACTCTCGTGTTATCCCTTATACGCCTGTGTACTCTTGCGTTGCTGTGTTACGTACACGACACCCCAGCCTCTCACCTCCAACATATTCCGTGATATAACCAGGTATTAGGAATTCACTTGTAAATCAACCTGTAAATTACTTATAGATTTTTGCCTCATGTTTTGATATGTAAATCCTGATGGTTGCATAGTTCGATACCTGAATGGTGTCTGATGGGTGACGTTGGTGCTTATTGATATACCAACCAAGAGCCATTACACTCCCCCGGCTACAATCATGGACCTTCGGTACACAGGGAGTACCCAACTGACGTCAAAGGTGGAGGATGAGGTTGAATATAATGATAAGTTGGGGGAAGAAGGGAGAAAGGAATGATGATGGGGGGGGGAGATTAGAGAGCCAGAAGGTTAGAGAGGAGAAAGGAGGCGATGAAAGAAAAGGAGGAGAGAAGGTGGGAGGTGGCAGGGTTGAGGGTACAAGTAGGCAGGGTCTGGCGGGTTTCCATCATTCAGTGACAGGCTTCGGTTGGTCACTTGTGTTAGCTCTCTCCTCGGTGTCCACATACACATTCACAAGTGTGCTGTTAACACGAGACATTGAAAACAACACTGCGTTCAGAGGTGGCAGTGCCGAAGTTAGATATTTTCAAAACTCACCCACAAATTGTATATACAAATTGGACGATTTTTCGGTTCATAATGGACCAGCATCGAGTATAGGAGTTAATGTTTTTGACTATATAAGTCTTTGTTTTACAAACCTCTTAATAACGTCTTTTATGCGTGACATTTTCCAGACAGGATAAAGAGCGTTCACACTTGATAAATAACTTCTAAATGTGATAGTCTCTATAGATGATAATTAAATAAAGTTTACAAGTAAAAAAAGAAACTGAACAAGGTCCACACTGGGAAGACAACGTTCAGCAGTAACAGGCAGTTTCCAGACTCAAGAAACTTTACAAACGTGACTAAAACTGTACGAACTTCATCCAGTTCCAGATGGAACTTTCTTAACCAGTAACTATTATATTATGGGATTTAGTTGGGGAGATTTTTAATGCTCGTCAGAAAGGTTGCTGGATCAGTCCCTGCGTCCAGACGTAACAGATCCTACTTGTGATAAATAATCCCGGCATAATCCACTGCATTCAGTCGTGTAAAAACAACTTTCAGACGGGACAACAATCAGCTCCCAGTTATGACAGATATTTTCATCTTTTATACAGCAAGAAAATCAGATATACACTTTCCAGTCAATGCAAAATAGAAAAAGAAATATGCAAACCTCATCCATTAAATTTATGAAAATGGAAGGAGAATTAGTGTTTGCTTAAGACATGAAGTGTGGTTTAGTGTGAACGAAGAAGAGCCACGATGTCTTACCACCCTCTCCACGGGCTGTCTCTTTCCCCCAAGCCACATCATCATCACAGGAAACTAGCTTTTGTTAAGCACAAGGTGAGATGAGCACGATTGTGCAGTGTTTTAACTCAGGTGTGCTCACAAAGTTGTGATTGCGGTGATCGAGGCTGAGCTTCTAACCTCACCAGTAATTACATACCCCAAATTTCATTAATTCTCTGCCACATGGGCCCTGTCATGTCTATCCTCCAAGTTTAATCTGTATACGGCGGAGTTTGCTTCTTCCACTTCTTCATGTGTGCCATTCCACTTCTTAATCACCCTCAGGCTGAAGTATTTTCTGATGCCCCCGTTGCCCATTTGTATATTCAAATTGTCTCTCTGCCTCTTATTCTGATCACCAGTTTTTATCGTGAATGGCATTTTAAGGTTTCCTAAACGCACGTATGCTGGTGACTATGATGTCCACCTATATTCTGAGTACTATACTTATCCCAGGGTCCTTCACATTGCTCGAAGTTTGCAGCCTCTGCTGTCTCAGTCTGTGAAACTCAAAGCATGAAAAGATATGTAAGCGAGGCGGTGAGTATTGAGTATGATGACTCTGTTGGCAGGTCTCACACTGTGACTATTTACATTCCTAGCTCATTATATATTTTTTGCCCCAATTTGTACTTCATCTTTGGTCCGCTTTCACCCCCAATTCTCTTAATTACACTTACTGAGTTTCCAGGACCCACTTGTCTTTCTGTTGATCTGCTCCTTCGAAGTCATTGTGTATCTTGTCATGTCCTCTCTAGTGGGTCATTCCATGTCAAGTGGACCAGGGGTCCCCACCTGACCATCTCCAATTTCGATGAAATTTTACATGAAGGTTGGTATATGTCTTACTAACTTTGGGAAAGTTATAGTTAATGATATACAACAGTAGTAATGTTATGGCTCTCAGAGTGGAAGAAGGTGAATATTTCACCAACCTGCAGCAGCACACAATCACCAATATTCAGGTTATTGTTGTGGCAGATACAGAAGAGTAAAAGTTGTGTAAGTATACATGCCTATACAACTTCTGGAGCTGAGGTAAAAAATCACAGTCCTAAAACTTACATCTTTTACCTTTTTTTCACAGTATGAAGCCAAAGTAGGTAAAAATCTGTCGCATAAAATTGAATCTTGAGTCCAGCTGCCTATATCTCAAAAGGAAAATATTATTTTAATATGACATTATTTTAGCCAGCTACCCAAGTGGACATCGTCACAATCCTAAAATATCAGATACCAAACTTTTTTTAGTTCATGTGCTAATGGTATCTATAAAGGCCCTCACGGACCTCAGGGTGAATTTTAGGCCCATTTTGAAGACCAGTAGCAGAAAAAAAGCACAACCAATTTTATTAAAAAAACTTCATTACAAACAACAGATTCTAAACTACAGACTTTTTCCCTTGAAGTGAGAAAACAAGCCTTAAAATGAGGTGATTTTTGGCTTGCACGACATTGTAGTGAAAACCAGGCATTGTTTAGTTGCTGTCATGTAGCAACAACGGCTAGAACCTCGTGTTAGGAGTCTTTATACAATTTTCGGTGGCGATTTCATAAATTGCTGTCTGAATTAACAGGGACCAATACTTATTTTGCAAATTATAGTTGAGGTTAGTTAGATACTGGCATTTGTGAGGAGGATAGAGGATGTCATTTGTGAAGCCGGGAAATATTTGTAGGGAAGGAGGGAGGATGGTTGTTTGTCTGATGATAAACGTGTCAGAGTGGAGAAGCTGTCTTAGATTTTCACACTTTCTGCTGTCCTCGTTGAGGTTCGAGTGAATTTCCCCCAGATGGTGTATTTTGCCTCCCAGCTTTCCTGTCTTGGCATTTTATATTCATTAACTCTGTTCTTCCTTCTGGTCTGTCTACCTGGGTAATCGTGACATCCTGTGAGGTTTCTTTAGACTTGCAGTTTTGTCCATAAGTTCTTTCTCACAAATTTATGATTTCAAGAAAAAAATATGACTAGAGTGGATGACATTTGTTTCAGAAATACCTAAACAAATTATTATTTACCATTTTTTCCTCCACTGTTCCTGCACTTTATTTGATTCAACCAATTTCCTTAAACCTACGTTTTTCTAGTTCTCCCATTTACACTGATGGATCTAAACAGGAGTCTTCTGGCAGGGCTGCATCTGCTCTTGTTGCCACCTCCCTAGTTAAGAACGATAATAAATTTGTTGAGTTAGGCATAAGAATTAACAACTGGGCGTCTACACTGCAAACTGAATTGTTTGCAATCCTAATGGCGCTAAAGCTAACCTATGACACTGAGCTTGACTCTATCATCATTACTGATTCTATGTCATCATTGAAGGCTCTTGACTCATATAATGACTCCAACAACATGCTCATTGGGGAAGCCAGGTATAGATACTCAAAAATTAGGGACAAAGGAATCAATGTGCAATTGCTATGGATCCCATCACACACTGGATTACTCCTTCATGATAAAGTTGATATGTTAGACAAGAAGTGTACCCAGAAGGAGAATGTAGAATATAACTTTGGTATAACTGTGTCTAGCATTAGGAATAATATTAGGAGAGAAGTAAATAATGAAAATGATTGTTATAGGAATGCAGTTAGAAGCCTGAGTAGATCTATAACCCACTATGATAACATGAACGTAGATAAGTATGTTTATGGAGCAACTTGCAATGTGAACAGACTGACTGATGTTGTAGTGGCCAGGCTTAGGCTTGGTTACAAGTACTTCTGGCAGTTTGGGAGACACACAGATGATCAAACTAAATGTAAATTATGTGATCAGGCATATGGTCACTGTCTTGAACACTATGTGCTTAATTGTCCACTTATTGAGGAATACAGAGACAGACAGTATAATAACCTATGTGACATGTCAAGATATCTTATTAATGAAAATAAGATACCAGATATACTAAGCAAATTTCCTAAATTTGCTTGTAACAGATAAGTGAACTATAGATATGTAGATATAAATCCATATGTATTCCTGTTAACCCTTTGGGGCCTAGTTCCTAGGCCTTTTGTGTATCCATATGCTCTCGCGCTATGGCTACACCTGAATTTGGGGATGAGTTTGTCATTTCTCCCAATACACACAACTACAACAGTCAGACGGACACCACACAGGTAACCTCCCTGGAAATTGGAGATGAGTCAGATGCACAGGACCTACCTGCAATGAATGATGAAACAGAGAACACTAATGTAACCATGGTACCTGTTAAGGTGATAGGTGTTAAAGGAAGCACTAACCCAGAAGTGCCATCCTCCGGAGAGGCATTGGATTCGCCTGACCTTCCTCATATTATAACAACTTTCCAGAAAAAAATTGAGCATCTTGAACAGATCCTGACAAGTTTAATAAATATATATAATCAGGATGATGCTCTTGAGCATGGTGATGATGTCAAAAGTGCAGCAATCTCCGTTCAGCTTCCAGCAATTTGTGAGTCAGAAGCCCATAACTCTTGCTTAAAAATAAAGGTCCTGAAGATAAAGACGTACAAACTATGCTATTTGCTCTTAAGTATCTGCACACTGTAGTCAAAGCATAATAGTTTTACCATCTTATGAGCAAGAGATTGTAATAACTCACTACAATGGATACATTACAAATCTTTTCATGGAACATTGCTTCCATCAGGAAGCGGTTGCCTGACTTACATCATATTAGTGCAACCAAGAATATTGATGTCATCTGTTTGCAGGAATGTAGATTGAAAGATGGAGCACCTCCACCAAACTTGCCTGGATATGCAGCTTATAACCTAAGGTCAACCAACTGTTGTGTGATGTATGTCAGAAAGAGCCACCAGGCCCGGTGGCCTGGTGGCTAAAGCTCCCGCTTCACACACGGAGGGCCCGGGTTCGATTCCCGGCGGGTGGAAACATTCGACACGTTTCCTTACACCTGTTGTCCTGTTCACCTAGCAGCAAATAGGTACCTGGGTGTTAGTCGACTGGTGTGGGTCGCATCCTGGGGGACAAGATTAAGGACCCCAATGGAAATAAGTTAGACAGTCCTCGATGACGCACTGACTTTCTTGGGTTATCCTGGGTGGCTAACCCTCCGGGGTTAAAAATCCGAACGAAATCTTATTTTATCTCTTATCTTGCCACATTCACTCCTTTCCTTGCAGAGTCGAGTTAACATGCAGTATCATGGTGTCAAAGTATATGCAGGCGATTTTTCCATAAACATTTTTAATCTCTATGCCCCAGCGAACCAGCTTCGACCTGATGCTTTACCAGATCGCATCAATAGTGAACCTACCATCATTCTTGGAGATTTTAATGCCAGACATAAGAATATTGGTGGGTCTATAACAAACACCAATGGAACTAAAGTAGTGAGATTGCTAAATGAGCATGATAATGTTCGAATTGTGGGCACTACTGAGCCTACTCACATATATGGTGGCATACTAGATCTGTGTCTTGGATTTAATACATCATATACGATGCATGACTCTGTCATAGTTGATCTTCTATCTGATCACTTCCCAAGACTAACAACTGTCAATCTTGATCACATCTCCAGCAATCAAGGAGCTAAATACAGAAGGAGGAAACTTATTCTCAAACCAGAACACAGAGACAACTTTATTAACCACTTGGATCAATGGTATAAGAATTACGAGCCCATTGGCACACAAAAATTTAATGATAATTTAATTACCACTATTGAGAGTGTTCTCACAGATCAAGTGGGCAGGAATAGGAAACAAAAACCCTCCACTATAAATAACAATAAAAACCAATGTAAATACTATAATGATCCACAGCTACGCAATCTAACACATGCAGCTAGGAGGATTGGTAAAGCATACCGTGAATGTAGAACCCCAGACCTGCTCAGAACGTTCCAAGCTGCACTAACAAATGCAAGGAATAGAAAGGAAGAACTTAGGCAACAGGAATGGGAACAGTTTGTTAGTGGATTAAATAGGTCCACCCCTTTGAGTTTGGCTTGGAAAGGTATAAATAAAATAACCAGGAAAAAGACTGGCAATGTTGCTCATCCTTTTCCTCTTGAAAAAGCAAATGACCTCATAAATGACTGGTCCAAAACATCCAGGCATGAAAGCCTTCCATCTCATATTAGAAAAAATTTAGAGTACTTCTGAAGAAATGTTGAAACTGATTAATTTTATGAGCCAAAATATTGATGAGAGTGATTGCCTCTTTACCGAGTATGAATTAGATAATGCATTAACCAAAGGTCGATCAACTGCTCCTGGAGAGGATGGTATAACCTATGATATTCTCAGAACTCTAAGGCACGTGCCTGATAACCCTTTGTTGGCACTGTATAATCTCAGTTACATTGAGGGCGTTCTTCCTACTTCCTGGACCAATAGTCTCATTGTGCCTATCCCTAAGCCCCAACAGCCTGATACATTTAGGCCGATCTCCTTAAGTAGTTGTCTTTGTAAAACTTTTGAAAGAATGATGCTTAACAGACTGTACTACAGAATCAGACATCAACTTTCCCCCTACCTCTATGGGTTCATGAAAGGTAAAAGTGTGCAGAACTGTATTTCCACCTTTCTCACTGCACACACCTCTACTAGTTTTACCACTTTTCTTGATCTAAAATCTGCATTTGATATTGCGAACAGAACCGTTATACTACATGAACTAGCCAAAATGAATATAGGTGGTAGCTTACTCTGCTGGATAATAGGATACCTTTCAAATAGAGTATCCTCTGTCCTTTACCAAGGCTTCAGAAGTGATTCTAAAGAAATGTCTTTAGGTACACCGCAGGGAGGAGTTCTTAGTCCCATGCTATTTAATATTCTGATTAATGCTCTCCTAAATGCTCTACCTGCCTCACCTAAACATATAGCTATAAGCTATGCTGATGATATCATGATCCATACAACAGGGCATAAGAAGATGAATACCATTCTTAATGAAGTTCAAGCAATTTGTAATCGACTAGGCCTCATAATATCTTCCTCTAAAACTAAGATATTAACAAGCAAACGACATCCCCCACCCATCTATTTGCAGGGTGAAATCATTAGCTACGTTAAAACTTACAGATATCTTGGTGTAGATGTACCCTTTAACAAATCCACTATACCACAACTAAACAAGAAATGTAAAGCTAGGCTAAATGCTCTCAAAGCTGTTGCTGGCTACAATCTCAACTATGGTGCAAATGTGAGAATCGTGAGAATGATGTACATAGCCTATGTTAGGTCCTTAATTGATTATGCTGCTCCCATGTTGATATTAGCTAGAGAAAGTTCTCTCCGACCCTTGGAGTTAATGCAAAATGAAGCTCTCAGGATTATTCTTGGCTGTCCCAGATCTACAAAAGTTCTTAACATGAGGAAGGAGCTTGGTATTTCTAGTATCAGTGATAGGATTGTTGAAATTAACACTGTACTCGGTATTAGAATGTTGAGAAACGAACCAGACACTGTCACAGTGAATCTTACCAAGTGTCTAGAGGTAAATACACACAGATCTAAATGGATTGTGAAAACGTGCAATTGCATTAAGTTTTATAACCTGCATGAACTGTATCACTGTAGGCAACAAGAGCATTTCACCCCTCCATGGAAGATGTGTTCATTTAATATCACATACCTACAAGTCCCTCCCAAGAAGCTCATTGCTAGTAATCCCTTCCTTAAATCTCTTGTTAGAGCAACTGCTCAAGAAGAAATTTCTCACCTAGCTGGTAGTAACAAGTTATCACAAGTTATATACACTGATGGATCTAAACAGGAGTCTTCTGGCAGGGCTGCATCTGCTCTTGTTGCCACCTCCCTAGTTAAGAACGATAATAAATTTGTTGAGTTAGGCATAAGAATTAACAACTGGGCGTCTACACTGCAAACTGAATTGTTTGCAATCCTAATGGCGCTAAAGCTAACCTATGACACTGAGCTTGACTCTATCATCATTACTGATTCTATGTCATCATTGAAAGCTCTTGGCTCATATAATGACTCCAACAACATGCTCATTGGGGAAGCCAGGTATAGATACTCAAAAATTAGGGACAAAGGAATTAATGTACAATTGCTATGGATCCCATCACACATTGGATTACTCCTTCATGATAAAGTTGATATGTTAGCCAAGAAGAGTATCGAGAAGGAGAATGTAGAATATAACTTTGGTATAACTGTGTCTAGCATTAGGAATAATATTAGGAGAGAAGTAAATAATGAAAATGATTGTTATAGGAATGCAGTTAGAAGCCTGAGTAGATCTATAACCCACTATGATAACATGAACGTAGATAAGTATGTTTATGGAGCAACTTGCAATGTGAACAGACTGACTGATGTTGTAGTGGCCAGGCTTAGGCTTGGTTACAAGTACTTCTGGCAGTTTGGGAGACACACAGTTGATGATCAAACTAAATGTAAATTATGTGATCAGGCATATGGTCACTCTCTTGAACACTATGTGCTTAATTGTCCACTTATTGAGGAATACAGAGACAGACAGTATAATAACCTATGTGACATGTCAAGATATCTTATTAATGAAAATAAGATACCAGATATACTAAGCAAATTTCCTAAATTTGTTTGTAACAGATAAGTGAACTATAGATATGTAGATATAAATCCATATGTATTCCTGTTAACCCTTTGGGGCCTAGTTCCTAGGCCTTTTGTGTATCCATATGCTCTCGCGCTACCGTCCACAGGATGGATATGGGGTGCACAATAAACTAGCCACTTCGGTGGCAAAATCTAAAATCTACCGTCCACAGGATGGATATGGGGTGCACAATAAACTAGCCACTTCGGTGGCAAAATCTAAAATCTAATCCTATTTTGATTGCACTCACCTAGTTGTACTCACTTAGTCGAGTCCAAGCTCCTGGCCCCGCCTCTTCACTGGTCGCTACTAGGTCACTCCCTGAACCGTGAGCTTTATCATACCTCTGCTTAAAGCTATGTATGGATCCTGCCTCCACTACATCGCTTCCCAAACTATTCCACTTCCTGACTATTCTGTGGCTGAAGAAATACTTCCTAACATCCCTGTGATTCATCTGTGTCTTCAACTTCCAACTGTGTCCCCTTGTTGCTGTGTCCCATCTCTGGAACATCCTGTCTTTGTCCACCTTGTCAATTCCTCTCAGTATTTTGTATATCGTTATCATGTCCCTCAGCTTTCAGAATCCTGTAAAACATCAGAATCTTTCTCTTTCCTCTTTTCCCAAATTTTGTCAACTGTCTCTAATTCTTTTGTCTCTTGTAATACTTCTGCAGTTTAGTAATTTTTTAAAATATAAAGGAATATTTTTGTTTCCACCCTTTATTATCCTCTTTGATTATTCTACACCCTCTTCTTTCTGTTCCATTATTTTCTGGTGTCTTCGTTTGTTTATTGCCTTTCCTCTTTGTCTTGTATCTTGACTTTCACCTTTATCCACTCAATTTATCTCCTAGTTGTTTTCGGGTATTTATTTAGATGTGGTAGAAATACAGGAAAGTGCCCTCCATGTGTCTGTCATGGCTCACAGATCACTATCTTGAGCCCAGCTAGCGAACCCTGCACACACCTTAATAGCCTTGGCATGTTTTCCATTGACTAAAACAGTTAGGCTTTAAAATATTAATTAGCAGTTGTTGTGTTTAGCTGTGCCGCTTGAGTGGCTAGTTCAGTGTGCACCTCCATGATTATCCTGTGAGCGGTAGCGCAAAAAATATTATTACAGTGTTACATCATTAAATAGAAATACTAGTCATTTCATATTTTACAGTTACTTCATATAGTTGCTGTACACAGTACAGTAAGTAATGCAAACTTAAAAAGTTGATATCTAATTACCACTAAAAAAATGCACTTACATCATATAGTTGTATACAGTGCAATAAGCAACACGATCAAAAATAATATATGATTAAGACTTAAAAATGGTCATAACTGGTTTGAAATCTTTAAAAACAGATCATTCATGTAGTCTGTGAAAATGTAGAGGCAACCTCAACATTTTAGATATCTGATCATGAATCAACGATGATGAGTTTTGCCATATCTTGTAATGTTTACATGGAGGTGTCTCTGAAGGGTTGCTAGTCTGGACATTATTATATATATATATATATATATATATATATATATATATATATATATATATATATATATATATATATATATATATATATATGTTGTGCCGAATAGGAAGAAATTATTATTATTAAAGATTCGCCGGTATTCTCCCGGCCCGGGCCTTTTCCAAGTGGTGGCCCGGCCTTGGCTCCCTCTCTAGGGAGTGTCTGAGACCTAAGTCTCCCATGGGAGGAGGCACAAGTACCCCATTATCTTTGGGACCAACTGTCCCCAGGCCTAGCCACATTCCCCCTCACGGGGCTCGTAGGGAGAAGCTAGGCCTCTCTGGTCTGCCATCCCCGCCCCAAGGGGGCTAATGGGAATGACAGTCTTGTGAGCTGCAAGCTCTGGCTCAGGCACCTACCCTACCCTAGAAGGGCTGGGCATGGTGTCGATGAGGCAGAACTTGCGATCTTGGCTTAAACAGCAACGCTCATCTTGCCATATAGGACAAGCGAAAATTTGTGTATGCAATAATTTCGCCCAAATCATTCTGAACATAACGAAAAAAGTATATTTCATTGTGTTTGTTTAGTATTAAATTACTGTAAACAAATCTAAAATATATTTAGTTGGGTTAGGCTAAAATAAATTGCTCTTGTTATAACAAGGTTAGGTAAGTTTTCTAAGTTTCTTTTGGTGCAAAATTAAAAAATTTAACATTAACGTTAATGAAAAAAATATATTTTTAAACGTATAAGAAAAAGTTTTTGGAAAGGACTTAATTTTAAATGAGTTCTTGCTAATTGACCAGTTTTACATATTCGGCACGACATATATATATATATATATTTTTTTTTATTTTTTATTTATTATCACACCGGCCGATTCCCACCAAGGCAGGGTGGCCCGAAAAAGAAAAACTTTCACCATCATTCACTCCATCACTGTCTTGCCAGAAGGGTGCTTTACACTACAGTTTTTAAACTGCAACATTAACACCCCTCCTTCAGAGTGCAGGCACTGTACTTCCCATCTCCAGGACTCAAGTCCGGCCTGCCGGTTTCCCTGAATCCCTTCATAAATGTTACTTTGCTCACACTCCAACAGCACGTCAAGTATTAAAAACCATTTGTCTCCATTCACTCCTATCAAACACGCTCACGCATGCCTGCTGGAAGTCCAAGCCCCTCGCACACAAAACCTCCTTTACCCCCTCCCTCCAACCCTTCCTAGGCCGACCCCTACCCCGCCTTCCTTCCACTACAGACTGATACACTCTTGAAGTCATTCTGTTTCGCTCCATTCTCTCTACATGTCCGAACCACCTCAACAACCCTTCCTCAGCCCTCTGGACAACAGTTTTGGTAATCCCGCACCTCCTCCTAACTTCCAAACTACGAATTCTCTGCATTATATTCACACCACACATTGCCCTCAGACATGACATCTCCACTGCCTCCAGCCTTCTCCTCGCTGCAACATTCATCACCCACGCTTCACACCCATATAAGAGCGTTGGTAAAACTATACTCTCATACATTCCCCTCTTTGCCTCCAAGGACAAAGTTCTTTGTCTCCACAGACTCCTAAGTGCACCACTCACTCTTTTTCCCTCATCAATTCTATGATTCACCTCATCTTTCATAGACCCATCCGCTGACACGTCCACTCCCAAATATCTGAATACGTTCACCTCCTCCATACTCTCTCCCTCCAATCTGATATTCAATCTTTCATCACCTAATCTTTTTGTTATCCTCATAACCTTACTCTTTCCTGTATTCACCTTTAATTTTCTTCTTTTGCACACCCTACCAAATTCATCCACCAATCTCTGCAACTTCTCTTCAGAATCTCCCAAGAGCACAGTGTCATCGGCAAAGAGCAGCTGTGACAACTCCCACTTTGTGTGTGATTCTTTATCTTTTAACTCCACGCCTCTTGCCAAGACCCTCGCATTTACTTCTCTTACAACCCCATCTATAAATATATTAAACAACCACGGTGAC
The DNA here is from genome assembly GCF_038502225.1 of Cherax quadricarinatus. NCBI lineage: Eukaryota > Metazoa > Arthropoda > Malacostraca > Decapoda > Parastacidae > Cherax > Cherax quadricarinatus. Next base: position 126,049 of record NW_027195545.1, on the reverse strand, counting down.
ATCACACATCCTTGTCTAAGGCCTACTTTTACTGGGAAAAAATTTCCCTCTTTCCTACATACTCTAACTTGAGCCTCACTATCCTCGTAAAAACTCTTCACTGCTTTCAGTAACCTACCTCCTACACCATACACTTGCAACATCTGCCACATTGCCCCCCTATCCACCCTGTCATACGCCTTTTCCAAATCCATAAATGCCACAAAGACCTCTTTAGCCTTATCTAAATACTGTTCACTTATATGTTTCACTGTAAACACCTGGTCCACACACCCCCTACCTTTCCTAAAGCCTCCTTGTTCATCTGCTATCCTATTCTCCGTCTTACTCTTAATTCTTTCAATTATAACTCTACCATACACTTTACCAGGTACACTCAACAGACTTATCCCCCTATAATTTTTGCACTCTCTTTTATCCCCTTTGCCTTTATACAAAGGAACTATGCATGCTCTCTGCCAATCCCTAGGTACCTTACCCTCTTCCATACATTTATTAAATAATTGCACCAACCACTCCAAAACTATATCCCCACCTGCTTTTAACATTTCTATCTTTATCCCATCAATCCCGGCTGCCTTACCCCCTTTCATTTTACCTACTGCCTCACGAACTTCCCCCACACTCACAACTGGCTCTTCCTCACTCCTACAAGATGTTATTCCTCCTTGCCCTATACACGAAATCACAGCTTCCCTATCTTCATCAACATTTAACAATTCCTCAAAATATTCCTTCCATCTTCCCAATACCTCTACCTCTCCATTTAATAACTCTCCTCTCCTATTTTTAACTGACAAATCCATTTGTTCTCTAGGCTTTCTTAACTTGTTAATCTCACTCCAAAACTTTTTCTTATTTTCAACAAAATTTGTTGATAACATCTCACCCACTCTCTCATTTGCTCTCTTTTTACATTGCTTCACCACTCTCTTAACTTCTCTCTTTTTCTCCATATACTCTTCCCTCCTTGCATCATTTCTACTTTGTAAAAACTTCTCATATGCTAACTTTTTCTCCCTTACTACTCTCTTTACATCATCATTCCACCAATCGCTCCTCTTCCCTCCTGCACCCACTTTCCTGTAACCACAAACTTCTGCTGAACACTCTAACACTACATTTTTAAACCTACCCCATACCTCTTCGACCCCATTGCCTATGCTCTCATTAGCCCATCTATCCTCCAATAGCTGTTTATATCTTACCCTAACTGCCTCCTCTTTTAGTTTATAAACCTTCACCTCTCTCTTCCCTGATGCTTCTATTCTCCTTGTATCCCATCTACCTTTTACTCTCAGTGTAGCTACAACTAGAAAGTGATCTGATATATCTGTGGCCCCTCTATAAACATGTACATCCTGAAGTCTACTCAACAATCTTTTATCTACCAATACATAATCCAACAAACTACTGTCATTTCGCCCTACATCATATCGTGTATACTTATTTATCCTCTTTTTCTTAAAATATGTATTACCTATAACTAAACCCCTTTCTATATATATATATATATATATATATATATATATATATATACCTCCAATGTATACCTCTGTCATCGTCCACAACATCTTGCTATCTACTGACCTTGTTTCTTTCTCCATAGATATGTTTGCTTCACACGTTTCATTATCATGGATAATGGATCTGCTAGTTCCTATCTGTACTGTTCTGCTTTCTTCACTATCGTTAATAAGTTCCTTTCTGACAAAGTTTCGTAAGCTTCTTCGAGAAAAAAACTAAATTATACTCATTCTCTTTATTTGATGACTATTTAGCTAATTCATCAGCTGTATCATGTTCCTGACGGCCTATGCGAGAGAGGATCCACAAAAACTTAACTGTAATCATTCTTTTAATAATTTTTGCATATCTGTGCGTAGCTTCATACACATGCTACATTAAGGTTACAGGATATTTAGAGCACGTTTTGAAGAGTGTGATACATCAAGATTCACTCTGGACCTCGTCCTGTGCAGTCGCAGTAGCTCTTACTCTCATTTACAGTCTCCCTACGATCCCCGTTGGGAAGGGGACCCTCTACCTGTCTCCAAGTGACTCCACGATTTCTCATCGTGTGAAGATAAAACCCAAAAGCTCTGTCGTAAACGATGCCTCGATGCGGCTTCCCTAAAAAGTTGTCTGCGGGTCAAGTTCTCGAGCATTGCATCGCTAAAAGAAGCCTTCATCGTCACCTTCATTGATGATGAGGATACTGAAAAAGTCCTTACCCCAAGTGCGATGAAGAACCTTGACAAACGTGGCTTTGTTATCTCAGCCTCTCCCTACTTGAGTGTTAGAAGATCAGTGTTCTTGAAACATCTTGATAGGACCATCACGGACCTGTCCACTGAAGAACTTAAAAGTCTTCCATTGAGGAGCAGAATGACTCGGACACGGTAGAAAGTATCACGAAGATATCCAATGCCTCATCAGTTAACCATCTCAGACCACTAATTACCCAACAAAAGGCTGCAGTCAGAATGATAACAAATTCCCACTACAGGCAGCACACTCCACAAATATTCAAAACACTAAACCTACTCACCATACAAAACATCCATACTTATTACTGCACCTATTACATACATAGAACACTTAACTCTGATATTAACCCTCCCCTCAAACATCTCCTTACCAACCTCAACAGAACACATGACCATAACACAAGGCACAGATCACTCTTTGATGTTCCTCGTGTCCATCTCACGCTATGCAAAAACTCAATGCACATAAAAGGCCCTAAAATCTGGAATTCATTACCTGTAAATATAAAAGAAACACTACCTGTTTAAAAATTCAAGTCTCTTCTCAAAGATCACTTACTCACCAAAAACCAAATAAATACTGAATAACTGAACCTTATAAATTGTATATCTTAAATGTTTCTCATAATTATATCACATAAATGTTAAACCTAAGACCCAATCTAACTTTGTTATTTTTTAAATACACTACCTAACAGAATACTCCATTCTACTGAATGTACAGTAGTGCATGCAACCATATGAGCTGTCTTTGTAATACTCATTTGTGCTTTATTGTTATCTGTTTACAATAATGCTTTATCACTGATTACATCATTGCTTAGTTAATCTTAAGTTAATTTTAAGCCAGCCCATAATGCTATGCATACAAGTGGCTTTGGCATGCTGCTCTTACCTGTATTTTTTGTACCTCTGTATGTATGTTCAAATTATTAAATAAAATAAAATAAATAAAATGCTTAAGGTCACGTTTCTGGACACCACTATAGCCGCCAGAGCCCTGTCAGATGGCCTGGCTTTTTTTATTATTACATCAACCCCACGTTGAGGATAAGAAGATCTGCTCCACTTGTGAGAATGACGGCCATGACTTGCGAACCTGTACCTCCACTACTGTTCCTACTTGTATCAACTGCAAGAGTGACCATCACACACTAGCAGCAAAATGTCCCGTCCGAAAGGAGATCTTATCTAAGAAGATTAAAGAAGACCTAAAGAGGACGACCGTAAATTCCCCAACTTATGCTGCTATAACAAATCTCCAGATGGCCTCCAGTAAGATCCTGCAAGCCACTCGACAGACGCCACCAACCACCACCACTTTCTCTCCACTACCAGACGGTGTTTCCACACAAATTTACTATTGCATGTTGTTTGCTCACATACAAAACTTAGCTGTCCTTGGACCCTTCACTTTTCAGTGAACAACATGCCAACCTTCATCTTCCCACAATGTCCCCCTTCAGGGGATATTCTGAAGTTCATACCAAAAATCGTCAGCTTCACAGCACCTGACAACTTGCAAGGCTTGGTTCTTGAAGAAGACAACTGTACGAATCCAAAACTCACCAGTGAGAGGACTCCATTTATTTCCACCAATGAGGATCCCCCACCGACGTCCATCACCACTTCTATTACTGATGAATCAGCTCCTTCACCTCATCTACAACCACCAAAAGCCAAGAGAGCCAAGACACAACCACCTGAAACTTCACCTCAACCTTCACCAATACCTGAAGAAATGGAAGAAGAAAAAATGTTAGAACAACTGAATCTATCACTTTCTACACAAATAATGCACTCAGCCAGTTGATGTATGCAACTGAAGCAGTCTGTCGCATACTCCATGGAACTATCAAGTACACTGTTGCTCCTGGTTGCTAACATCACACTGAAACGGCCTTGCTTGAAGACCTAGATGTCGACTCCACTCACCTGGTCAAAATTATCCTATTATCAAAACCTGCGTACAAAAGACTTCAAAATGACTCCACGACTGTAAAATGAAACTAATACGGACACAGATATGAAGAAATATCACCCACCTATCACGACGTAACTGCCACCTCTCCTCAACTTTAAAAGACCAATCACTTCGAAGTTCTGCCTCCCTCTCCATCCATGCCTTCCTGCCGATCTCCAGCCCTTCCGGATCAATATATACCCACCGTTCAAGATTCAGCCTGTACAGCTTGCTTCTCGTGCCTTATACATCGCTAGCCACTCCTGTTTCACAATGCCTTGCTGCTGGGTTTAGGCATGGCTCTTTATCTACAACTCAAGACATTCCTCACACCGGCTATTCTTCGTCTGTCCCCACTTCCCCGCCTACCCACTTGTGGGTCATACCTAAGAATCTGATTGACTGATTGATTGAAGAGAGTCAGCTACAATTATACTGTGTGTGGTAGAAGTTTTCACAAGTTTGAGAGCAACAGGTATGACAAACAGCTCACTTTTGTAAGTGGAAGCCAAGATATCATTTCTAATACACCTCTGTATTATAGTACCATCAGTCTGGTTTACAATAACAGCACTTTTCGTCCTCCAGTGTCAGGGTTAAGGGAACCATCGGCGTTGTCTATGTGGTAGTATATTTTTCCCTAAGTTCGTTTATATGTTCCAGAGCACTGATTTTAGAAAGTAATCGAAGTTGAGGATGAAGCATGATTAGTTTCTTGAAGGATAAGTGTTCATAGTAATATCTTTTGGCATCTGGTTATCTTTGTCCCTGGGTGAGTCTGAGAGCTGAGCCTCTCTACTGTGCTAGTTTACCATGCTAATAATCGAGTTGTAGGTTGATGTTAGTGTGTCTGGAGAACGATCCATAAGTGTGCATCACATTTGGCTGTTCTTGGAACGTAGAATATTTTATTGTTCCCTGAAACACTTATCAGGAGCACCGTGTGTTCGGTCAACACTTACAACTTGCCGTCCGTCGGGAAATTTCTCACTTAAACCTTATTAAACTGCTCCACCATTCTCTTAATTTTGCAAGTGTTTAAACCTCAAATTCGTATGGTCGGACGTGAACTTTCATCGCTGTTCAAGTCTGCGGTGTATTTCTGCCTACAAGATGAACACTGTTATGTCCACCGTGGTCTCACTCACACCGGGGCTGACTTTAGCAGTAACATTTTTGTTTAATGGTTACGAGGATCACCAATTCCGCCGCCTAATCTTTGACCAAGCCTCTTAAATTGGAAAATAAATCTTACACAAATGAGATCTATTAAGAAACATACAGATAACTAAAGGTAAATGCATACAAAAATGCAAGTAGAAATCTGCAAGATTCAATTAATTCCATCTTATGTGTTCTTAAAACAAACCCCAAAACATTTCTTCCATGTGCCTTGATCAGCGCCTCAAAGTCATTGTTAATATAGTAAAATTTATTTTTATTCATGTATTAAATCTAGTCCTATAAATGCTTATATATAAATACAATGAAATAGTCTAATTGTAGCGGTTCCATTAACACTTAAGATGAGTCAGTCACGTCACTCGCTATGTATGTCTTAATAAACATCAAAACTAGCTAGAAAAATGAAATTAATGTACTGATGAATGCAATATTTGTGTAAATTCATTAAAGCTACGAATGGTTACTTTTTTTTTTAAATAATACATCCTTCGTTCATATGATAAATTTTCCCTTTTTTTCAGGCCATTGAGCTTCATTTTGAACTTGTAGCGAATAATAGCATATTTTATTATTATTATTATTATTATTATTATTATTATTATTATTATTGCTATTATTCTGATACGTAAAGTTATTCAGATGACTGTGTAGATAATTCGTGTGATCGAGAAATTACAGCTGAATACCATCTGTGACGTATCAGGCTGTATATTATTATTATTATAATCAAGGGGGAAGCGCTAAACCCGGAGGATTATACAGCGCCTGGGGGGGGGGATGTGGAAGGCATTCAGGCTTAATTCGGGGAACTGGAGCACAGATCCAATTCTCTAAATCAAGAGCCCCTCACCAACATCAAGGAACCTTCCTTGAGGGGATCAGGCTGTATAGCCCTTGTGGCTTAGCGCTTCTTTTTGATTATAATAATAATGTGACGTATCAGATTCCAATAGCTAATAGCGTTTAGCTGATTTTCTGTTCCAGCCAATCACGTCAGTCCACCCTCTGAGGAATCACGTTGGTCCACCCCTCCCCCCCCCCTCCCTCTTGAGCAATCACGTCGGTCCGCCCCCTGCCGTTTGAGCAGTCATGTCTCTCCTTGAATAGTCAACTTGCTTATTAACTAATTATTTACATAATAGTTATTAGAGAAAACATCGTCAGTTTCTTAGGATAATGGCATCATACTCTTCTGAACTAGTAAATACTGTATTTAATTCATCCATCTCATCCAGCAATGATGGAAAAGCTCCCTCTTGAACATTTATGCTTTCTGTCTATTAGTCAGTCACTGCATCAGTCCGTTGTTTCAGTAGTCAGTCCATTACACTGTTAGCCTGTACATCAATCTGCGTGCTTTTAAATACATTCATCTATCAGTTATCTGACAATCCATCAACTCCTGCAATATAGCATCTTCCCTAAGTATCTAAAAAATCTAACCTTGAGTATAATCCTTCCATCCATCAACATGAACCGTCATTCATCCCTGAATGAGATTTTGCATCTTGGTCCACAGGTGCGCAAGACGGTGGAGACTCTGTTCTTCAGAGATAACAAGAGGACCATCGACTTTGTACTGGTATACAAAGAAGAAGACGACCCAACCCGCAACGAGCGAAGAAGAGTCTTTGAACACAACCTGAAAGAGGAAGGTCTCGATCTTGAGACCGAGGACAAGAATGTAAGGAGAGAGAGAGAGAGAGAGAGAGAGAGAGAGAGAGAGAGAGAGAGAGAGGGAGAGAGAGAGAGAGAGAGGGAGAGAGAGAGAGAGAGAGAGGGAGGGATGAGGCAGTAGCAGACAGGGATGAGCTGGTGCCTGGTAGAGAGTGGGTGGTGGCAGGCAGGAATGAGGTGGTGGCAGGCAGGAATGAGGTGGTGGCAGGCAGGAATGAGGTGGTGGCAGGCAGGAATGAGGTGGTGGCAGGCAGGAATGAGGTGGTGGCAGGCAGGAATGAGGTGGTGGCAGGCAGGAATGAGGTGGTGGCAGGCAGGAATGAGGTGGTGGCAGGCAGGAATGAGGTGGTGGCAGGCAGGAATGAGGTGGTGGCAGGCAGGAATGAGGTGGTGGCAGGCAGGAATGAGGTGGTGGCAGGCAGGAATGAGGTGGTGGCAGGCAGGAATGAGGTGGTGGCAGGCAGGAATGAGGTGGTGGCAGGCAGGAATGAGGTGGTGGCAGGCAGGAATGAGGTGGTGGCAGGCAGGAATGAGGTGGTGGCAGGCAGGAATGAGGTGGTGGCAGGCAGGAATGAGGTGGTGGCAGGCAAGGATGGGGCCAAGAGAGAGACTTGAATTGAGGTTTGAGATTTTAAGAATAGTTTGACTTAGTAGATTAGTTCTTGGTAATAAAAATAAATACAAAAGATAAGGGAACATCTATAGTAAAAAGAAAAAACTTGAATGAGCATAACAAGTTAAAATATCCGCCTCAGATGAAACCCCACTAAACTATGTTAATATGTTCTGAAAGTTTCTCTAGATCCCTGCAGGCACCCTGCAGGCACCCTGCAGGCACCCTGCAGGCACCCTGCAGGCACCCTGCAGGCACCCTGCAGGCACCCTGCAGGCACCCTGCAGGCACCCTGCAGTCACCCTTCAGGCACCCTGCAGGCACCCTGCAGGCACCCTGCAGGCACCCTGCAGGCACCCTGCAGGCACCCTGCAGGCACCCTGCAGGCACCCTGCAGGCACCCTGCAGTCACCCTGCAGGCACCCTGCAGGCACCCTGCAGGCACCCTGCAGGCACCCTGCAGGCACCCTGCAGGCACCCTGCAGTCACCCTGCAGGCACCCTGCAGGCACCCTGCAGGCACCCTGCCGGCACCCTGCAGGCACCCTGCAGGCACCCTGCAGGCACCCTGCAGGCACCCTGCAGGCACCCTGCAGTCACCCTGCAGGCACCCTGCAGGCACCCTGCAGGCACCCTGCAGGCACCCTGCAGGCACCTTGCATGCGAAAAGGCCTAAGTTGTAGGCTCATCTGTTACCTTCATGCCACAAGTGTCACAGGTGTGCAGGAGTTCCTGCAAGCAGGTGACCTCAGTCGACAGATATTAGTTAGTAATAAAGTTGGTAGAATTACCGACAGTATGTAAAGTGGCTTGATAAAGCTCCTGGAGAGCGAAACGTTGCCACAATAAAATGTCACATTAGTTGCACTTGTGTCCTTTTACTTTACAGATATTAGTTACACTGAGGAGGATGACAAATATCCACGTCCTGGCGAATGCTTGGGTTAGTTAGTTAGGTACCAGTTGTTAAAGGCACTTGTCGATAGACACTTGATCTGGTGTTTGTAGTTTGTGGTGTGTGTGTGTGTGTGTGTGTGTGTGTGTGTGAGATTGATAATTCTACTAAATGAGTATGTGCTCACTGATTTGTTTTTACGGGAGTCAAATCCGAGATCCTGACTCCGCCTTTTGAATTTCTTTGACCGGCACTGGTTCTCTTGTTACTTCAGTTTGCTTCATTTCGGCAGCAATCACAAGACGGCTTGACGTACTTCGTGAAGATTCACGCTCCAGTGGACCTTCTGGTGCGCTATGCTGAAGTTATGAACATAAAGAAGCCCATCAAGGTGAGTGTCATTGGCATCAGGAAGGAGGGTGGGTATCCTAGGTCTGTGTTATGAAGGAGTTTAAGTCTAGGGAAGGCGAGTGCTTGTTCTGGTTGTAGTTACACTCAGTGTGGTTGTTCAAGTGTTATCAAGGTGTGATGAGTGGTTTCTTTCTTTTGCATGGTGTTATCTAACCATTGCCTTAGTGATGATAACATTATTATGGCTGTCATAAGAACATAAGAGAGAAGGAACACTGCAGCAGACCTGTTGGCCCATACTAGGCAGGTCCTTCACAATCCATCCCACTAACAAAATATTTGCCCAACCTAATTTTCAATTCTACCCAAGCAATAAGCTTTGATAATTCTATTAACTCCCGTGTAAGTCTCACTCAAATGCAACCCCTCTCTTTCATGTATTTATCCAACCTAAATTAGAAACTACTCAAGGTTTTAGCCACATACAGGCTGACAGATATAAGATAGGCTCTCAGACTCTCTAAGAAGGACTGTGGAATGGAAACCTTCATCCACTTGCCACATTTACATTAAATGACAAATTGTTGCGGCTGGTTATGAAGCAGTGAGCTTACAAATCAAGGATATCGATTATTAAACGCGCTATGAAATGGATAAAATTAGAGAGGTTAATGGTCTAGTTGAGAAGGGAGTGCTTGTAATGTATTCATTTTGGTCCATGTATTTCTGGATCTCTGAATGTCCACCGGGTCACTACCTGAAAAGACTCGGGCCGGGACAAGACCGGCGAACCTAATACAATACAATTCTGAATCTCATCATAGCTGCTAAAATTCTGGATAAATTTCGCGAGAAAACAACGTTTTTTTTTTTATCATATTTTGGTTAGTCAATGGAAAGTCAAAATAATGCATTTTCTAGTAAGTCAGAACGATGCTTTTCTGAAAGAATTTAAAAAGGCTAGCTGTAATTGTGAGTTATTTGTGATTTGGAGCCAAATAAGCTATGTAACTTTCCCAAATATATACCTAGCAGTGAGACAAGACTGCCAGTGTCGTGGTGGCGGTGAGACCGTTGTTTATAATGTTGGTCGTCATAAACCATTCATATAACTTAAATTTGTGTAAACTCTTCGGTAATTATGTTTCACTTCTAAAGTGATATGCTTCACTTTCACCATTATACATATGTTAGTACTTTAGTGATTTGGAATTTCAAAATTTGTACAGTCTCCTTTTTAATGTATAACTTAAAGACGGTCCTGAAAAGTCATAGGATTTTAGATTTTGTACAAATATGTTGTATTTTGTTCTTAATTTATGTCAGTAAAACAACAAGTAACGCAGATCATTAAGAACATCTGTAAAGTCCTGTCATTCCAATAGTTGAGATTTTTTAGTAAAATTGCATTTGCAAAAATACTTCTAATTTTTTTTTTTGTATGGCCCCTTTTTACCTTTAGTGAGTCTATATATAATGTGGGTTTTGTGTGTATAAGAATTTTCGCTCTTTTTTGACGTTTTTATGACTCTTTTGTGATTTTTACCAAATATTTTTGTTTGAAGTCATTCAAAAGATAAGTTTGCATGTCACTAGTTGGTGAGCTTGCAACCCCCTGCACCAGCATAGACAATCTTTCTCTCTCTCTCTCTCTCTCTCTCTCTCTCTCTCTCTCTCTCTCTCTATCTATCTATCTATCTATCTATCTATATATATATATATATATATATATATATATATATATATATATATATATATATATATATATATTTATTTATATGCAATAAGATCACTGTAAACAGTTGATTTCAGAATATGCAAAACAACCACTGTGAAAGAATATAGAAATTCCAAGCGCTTTCGTGACTACTCACATTATCAAGGAACAATTGTTCCTTGATAATGTGAGTAGCCACGAAAGCGCTTGGAATTTCTATATTCTTTCACAGTGGTTGTTTTGCATATATATATATATATATATATATATATATATATATATATATATATATATATATATATATATATATATATATATATATATATATATATAATATGTATATATATATATATATATATATATATATATATATATATATATATATATATATATATATATATTATGTGAGTGTGTGTGTGTGTAGGTATGGTATTACGATACTTTTGTATAATATATATTTGGCAAGTAAATGGCCGTGTTATGTCTTGGTGTGTGTGTGTGTGTGTGTGTGTGTGTGTGTGTGTGTGTGTGTGTGTGTGTGTGTGTGTGTGTGTGTGTGTATGTGTGTGTATGTGTGTGTGTATATGTGTGTGTGTGTGTGTGTATGTGTGTGTGTGTGTGTGTGTGTGTGTGTGTGTGTGTGTGTGTGTGTGTGTGTGTGTGTGTGTGTGTGTGTGTGTGTGTGTGTGTGTGTGTGTGTGTGTGTGTGTGTACTCACCTAGTTGAGGTTGCAGGGGTCGAGTCCAAGCTCCTGGCCCCGCCTCTTCACTAATCGCTACTAGGTCACTCTCCCTGAACCGTGAGATTTATCATACCTCTGCTTAAAGCTATGTATGGATCCTGCCTCCACTACATCGCTTCCCAAACTATTCCACATCCTGACTACTCTGCGGCTGAAGAAATACTTCCTAACATCCTTGTGATTCATCTGTGTCTTCAACTTCCACCTGTGTCCCCTTGTTGCTGTGTCTCATCTCTGGAACATCCTGTCTTTGCCCACCTTGTCAATTCCTCTCAGTATTTTGTATGTCGTTATAATGTTCCCCATATCTCTCCTGTCCTCCAGTGTCGTCAGGTTTATTTCCCTTAACCTCTCCTCGTAGGACATACCTCTTAGCTCTGGGACTAGTCTTGTTGCAAACCTGCACTTTCTCTAGTTTCTTTACGTGCTTGGCTAGGTGTGGGTTCCAAACTGGTGCCGCATACTCCAATATGGGCCTAACGTACACTGTGTACAGGGTCCTGAACGATTCCTTATTAAGATGTCGGAATGCTGTTCAGAGGTTTGCTAGACGCCCATATGCTGCAGCCGTTAATTGGTTGATGTGCACTTCAGGAGATGTGCCTGATGTTATACTCACCCCAAGATCTTTTTCCTTGAGTGAGGTTTGTAGTCTCTGGCCCCCTAGACTGTACTCCGTCTGCGGTCTTCTTTGCCCTTCTCCAATCTTCATGACTTTGCACTTGGTGGGATTGAACTCCAGGAGCCAATTGCTGGGCCAGGTCTGCAGCCTGTCCAGATCCCTTTGTAGTTTAGTGCCTGGTCTTCGATCGAGTGAATTCTTCTCCTCAATTTCACGTCATCTGCAAACAGGGACACCTCCGAGTCTATTCCTTCCCTCATGTCGTTCACAAATACCAGAAACAGCACTGGTCCTAAGACTGATCCCTGTGGGACCCCGCTGGTCACAGGTGCCCACTCTGACACCTCGCCACATACCATGACTCGCTGCTGTCTTCCTGACAAGTATTTCCTGATCCATTGTAGTGCCTTCCCTGTTATCCCTGCTTGGTCCTCCAGTTTTTGCACCAATCTCATGTGTGGAACTGTGTCAAACGCCTTCCTGCAGTCTAGGAAAACGCAATCAATCCACCCCTCTCTCTCTTGTCTTACTGCTGTCACCATGTCATAGAACTCCAGTAGGTTTGTGACACAGGATTTCCCATCCCTGAAACCAAGTTGGCTGCTGTTGATGAGATCATTCCTCTCTAGGTGTTCCACCACTCTTCTCCTGATAACCTTCTCCATGATTTTGCATACTATACATGTCAGTGACACTGGTCTGTAGTTTAGTGCTTCATGTCTGTCTCCTTTTTTAAAGATTGGGACTACATTTCCTGTCTTCCATGCCTCAGGCAATCTCTCTGTTTCGATAGATGTATTGAATATTGTTGTTAGGGGTACACATAGTGCCTCTGCTCCCTCTCTCAGGACCCATGGAAAGATGTTATCTGGCCCCATTGCCTTTGAGGTATCTAGCTCACTCAGAAGCTTCTTCACTTCTTCCTCAGTTGTGTGCACTGTGTCCAGCACTTGGTGGCGTGCCCCACCTCTCCGTCTTTCTGGAGCCTCTTCTGTCTTCTCTGTGAACACTTCTTTGAATCTCTTGTTGAGTTCCTCACATACTTCACGGCCACTTCTTGTTGTCTCTCCTCCTTCCTTCCTTAGCCTGATTACCTGGTCCTTGACTGTTGTTTTCCTCCTGATGTGGCTGTATAACAGTTTCGGGTCAGATTTGGCTTTCGCTGCTATGTCGTTTTCATATTGTCTTTGGGCCTCCCTTCTTATCTGTGCATATTCGTTTCTGGCTCTACGACTGCTCTCCTTATTCTCCTGGGTCCTTTGCCTGCTATATTTCTTCCATTCCCTAGCACACTTGGTTTTTGCCTCCCTGCACCTTTGAGTGAACCATGGGCTCGTCTTGGCTTTTTCATTATTCCTGTTACCCTTGGGTACAAATCTCTCCTCAGCCTCCTTGCATACTATTGCTACATATTCCATCATCTCATTAACTTGCTTCCCTGCCAGTTCTCTGTCCCACTGAACCACGTTCAGGAAGTTCCTCATTCCCGTGTAGTCCCCTTTCTTGTAGTTTGGC
>NW_027195545.1:0-105000 GCF_038502225.1 Cherax quadricarinatus | reverse complement strand
CACCAGTGTTACCATTACCACCACTTGTATCACCAGTGTTACCATATCACCAGTGTTACCACCACTTGCTATCACCAGTGTTACCATTACCACCACTTGCTATCACCAGTGTTACCATTACCACCACTTGCTATCACCAGTGTTACCATTACCACCACTTGCTATCACCAGTGTTACCATTACCACCACTTGCTATCACCAGTGTTACCATTACCACCACTTGCTATCACCAGTGTTACCATTACCACCACTTGCTATCACCAGTGTTACCATTACCACCACTTGCTATCACCAGTGTTACCATTACCACCACTTGCTATCACCAGTGTTACCATTACCACCACTTGCTATCACCAGTGTTACCGTTACCACCACTTGCTATCACCAGTGTTACCACCACCTCTTGCTATCCCAGTGTTACCACCACCTCTTGCTATCACCAGTGTTACCATTACCACCACTTGCTATCACCAGTGTTACCATTACCACCACTTGCTATCACCAGAGTTACCATTACCACCACTTGCTATCACCAGTGTTACCATTACCACCACTTGCTATCACCAGTGTTACCATTACCACCACTTGCTATCACCAGTGTTACATTACCACCACTTGTGTTACCATTACCCCCACTTGCTATCACCAGTGTTACCATTACCACCACTTGCTATCACCAGTGTTACCATTACCACCACTTGCTATCACCAGTGTTACCATTACCACCACTTGCTATCACCAGTGTTGCCATTACCACCACTTGCTATCACCAGTGTTACCATTACCACCACTTGCTATCACCAGTGTTACCATTACCACCACTTGCTATCACCAGTGTTACCATTACCACCACTTGCTATCACCAGTGTTACCATTACCACCACTTGCTATCACCAGTGTTACCATTACCACCACTTGCTATCACTAGTGTTATTATTACCACCACTTGCCATCACCATTGTTACCATTACCACCACTTGCCATCACCAGTGTTACCATTACCACCACTTGCCATCACCAGTGTTACTGTTACTACCACCAGTGTTACTATTACCACCACCAGTGTTACCATTACCTCCACCAGTGTTACTATCACCACCACCAGTGTTATTATCACCACCATCAGTGTTACCATTATCATGGCAAGTGTTACCATTACCTCCACCAGTGTCTCCATTATCACCATCAGTGTTAATAACACCACAATCATTGTTACCATTATCACAGCCAGTGTTACTGTTATAACCACCAGTGTTACTATAATCATTATTAGTGTTACCATTATCACCACCAGTGTTGCCATTGCCACCACAGTGTTACCATTATCACTAGTGTTAACATTATTACCATCAGTAATACCATTATCACCAGCAGTGTTACCATTATCAGTTATTTATCACTACCAGTGTTACCATCATCATCACCAGTCATCACAAGTGTTGTTTTTATCACCACCAGTGTTACCACCACCACTACCAGTGTTACCACCACCACCACTACCAGTGTTACCACCACCACCACCAGTGTTACCACCACCACCAGTGTTACCATCACCACCACCATCAATGTTACAGTGATCACCAGTTCATCTGGTCTTCACCAAGTTCCACCTTGAGTACATGTACTCAATACTTCCAGAGTATTTTTAGGTCAGACTTGTCTGCAGTCTTCACTCAGCACTTTCTTTCACATTAATGTTGCTTACCATATAAAAGTACCCACAAGTATATAACATTATCAACAGTGTCTAGTTAAGATAAGATAAGATAAGATTTCGTTCGGATTTTTAACCCCGGAGGGTTAGCCACCCAGGATAACCCAAGAAAGTCAGTGCGTCATCGAGGACTGTCTAACTTATTTCCATTGGGGTCCTTAATCTTGTCCCCCAGGATGCGACCCACACCAGTCGACTGACACCCAGGTACCTATTTGCTGCTAGGTGAACAGGACAACAGGTGTAAGGAAACGTGTCGAAATGTTTCCACCCGCCGGGAATCGAACCCGGGCCCTCCGTGTGTGAAGCGGGAGCTTTAGCCACCAGGTCAAAAGTTATAGATTAAATAATAAAGGAAGAGGATGTTAGGACACAAATTTAGGGATGGAAAATCCTGTCTTCTGGATTTCTATGACAAAGTCGCTGATAAAACAAGAAACAGACTGTTGGGTTTATTGTGTTTTGTTGGCGTGTTGAAGCAGTAGTTGCAGAGGCAGCAAGGTTAACATGTATACATGGGTCGTGTTGAAGCAGTAGTTGCAGAGGCAGCAAGGTTAACATGTATACATGGAGTCGTATTTGAGCAGTGGTGCAGAGAGGCATGAGTTAACATGTATACATGGGTCGTGTTGAAGCAGTAGTTGCAGAGGCAGCAAGGTTAACATGTATACATGGGTCGTGTTGAAGCAGTAGTTGCAGAGGCAGCAAGGTTAACATGTATACATGGAGTAAATGTTAACAATGGTGCAGAGGCAGCAAAGTTGCTGCATGTGCGATCGTGTTAGCTTAGTAATTTACTAAACGCAAGATTAACATGTATACACATGATCGTATTAAGCAATGGTGCAAGAGAGCAGCAAGGTTAACATGTATACATGGGTCTCTCTATGGAATCTTGGAGTACTTAACAGCCAGGTTAGTACCTTAACTGAGAGGAATGACCTATCAGCAGGGATAGAAGGAATGCAACTTGACGACCTTAGGGGAGAGGACGATATGATTACTACTTACAAAATCTTGAGAGAAATTGATAGGACAGATAGGGACAGACCGAATTAATTTATTATAATCAATACCAAGCGCTAAACCCGCTAGGGTCGTAGAACGCTACAGACTGAGGAGGACCAAGGAGACACAGGTACAGGTTGACAACACACATCAGCCATAAGGTTATAGGGAAGTATTTCTATAGTCGTAGGTTGGATGAGGCAGTGATGGAGCCAAACTCAATACACAACTTCAAAGTCAATAACAGCGATCACAGTGGTCTAGGAGGCGAGGCCAGGAGCTGAGCCTCGACACCCACAAACACTTCTGGAAGTACATGTAGTCTCTCTCTCTCTCATAAATAACACTCTTTAACATTTTATTATTTTTATCTGATTTAGATTCGCCGATAACTTGATTTTGGTTTTATGGGAGGGGTGAGAGGGTGAGTGGTAGGGTGAGTGGGAGGGTGAGTGGGAGGGTGAGTGGGAGAGTGAGTGGGAGGGTGAGTGGGAGGGTGAGTGGGAGAGTGAGTGGGAGGGTGAGTGGGAGGGTGAGTGGGAGGGTGAGTGGGAGGGTGAGTGGGAGAGTGAGTGGGAGGGTGAGTGGGAGGGTGAGTGGGAGAGTGAGTGGGAGGGTGAGTGGGAGAGTGAGTGGGAGGGTGAGTGGGAGGGTGAGTGGGAGAGTGAGTGGGAGGGTGAGTGGGAGAGTGAGTGGGAGGGTGAGTGGGAGGGTGAGTGCGAGGGTGAGTGGGAGAGTGAGTGGGAGGGTGAGTGGGAGGGTGAGTGGGAGGGTGAGTGGGAGAGTGAGTGGGAGGGTGAGTGGGAGGGTGAGTGGGAGAGTGAGTGGGAGGGTGAGTGGGAGGGTGAGTGGGAGGGTGAGTGGGAGGGTGAGTGGGAGGGTGAGTGGGAGAGTGAGTGGGAGGGTGAGTGGGAGAGTGAGTGGGAGGGTGAGTGGGAGAGTGAGTGGGAGGGTGAGTGGGAGGGTGAGTGGGAGGGTGAGTGGGAGGGTGAGTGGGAGAGTGAGTGGGAGGGTGAGTGGGAGGGTGAGTGGGAGAGTGAGTGGGAGGGTGAGTGGGAGGGTGAGTGGGAGAGTGAGTGGGAGGGTGAGTGGGAGGGTGAGTGGGAGGGTGAGTGGGAGGGTGAGTGGGAGAGTGAGTGGGAGGGTGAGTGGGAGGGTGAGTGGGAGGGTGAGTGGGAGGGTGAGTGGGAGGGTGAGTGGGAGGGTGAGTGGGAGGGTGAGTGGGAGGGTGAGTGGGAGGGTGATTTGGAGGGTGAGTGGGAGAGTGAGTGGGAGGGTGAGTGGGAGGGTGAGTGGGAGGGTGAGTGGGAGGGTGAGTGGGAGAGTGAGTGGGAGGGTGAGTGGGAGGGTGAGTGGGAGGGTGAGTGGGAGGGTGAGTGGGAGGTTGAGTGGGAGGGTGAGTGGGAGGGTGAGTGGGAGAGTGAGTGGGAGGGTGGGAGGATGAGTGGGAGGGTGAGTGGGAGCGTGAGTGGGAGGGTGAGTGGGAGGGTGAGTGGGAGAGTGAGTGTGAGGGTGAGTGGGAGGGTGAGTGGGAGAGTGAGTGGGAGGGTGAGTGGGAGGGTGAGTGGGAGGGTGAGTGGGAGGGTGAGTGGGAGAGTGAGTGGGAGGGTGAGTGGGAGAGTGAGTGGGAGGGTGAGTGGGAGGGTGAGTGGGAGGGTGAGTGGGAGAGTGAGTGGGAGGGTGAGTGGGAGGGTGAGTGGGAGGGTGAGTGGGAGGGTGAGTGGGAGGGTGAGTGGGAGGGTGAGTGGGAGGGTGAGTGGGAGGGTGAGTGGGAGGGTGAGTGGGAGGGTGAGTGGGAGGGTGAGTGGGAGGGTGAGTGGGAGGGTGAGTGGGAGGGTGAGTGGGAGAGTGAGTGGGAGGGTGAGTGGGAGGGTGAGTGGTAGAGGGTGAGTGGGAGAGTGAGTGGGAGGGTGAGTGGGAGAGTGAGTGGGAGGGTGAGTGGGAGGGTGAGTGGGAGGGTGAGTGGGAGGGTGAGTGGGAGAGTGAGTGGGAGGGTGAGTGGGAGGGTGAGTGGGAGAGTGAGTGGGAGGGTGAGTGGGAGGGTGAGTGGGAGAGTGAGTGGGAGGGTGAGTGGGAGGGTGAGTGGGAGGGTGAGTGGGAGGGTGAGTGGGAGGGTGAGTGGGAGGGTGAGTGGGAGGGTGAGTGGGAGGGTGAGGGGAGGGTGGGAGAGGGTGAGTGGGAGGGTGAGTGGGAGGGTGAGTGGGAGGGCGAGTGGGAGGGTGAGTGGGAGGGTGAGTGGGAGGGTGAGTGGGAGGGTGAGTGGGAGGGTGAGTGGGAGGGTGAGTGGGAGGGTGAGTGGGAGGGTGAGTGGGAGGGTGAGTGGGAGGGTGAGTGTGAGGGTGAGTGCGAGGGTGAGTGCGAGGGTGAGTGGGAGGGTGAGTGGGAGGGTGAGTGGGAGGGTGAGTGAGTGGGAGGGTGAGTGGGAGGGTGAGTGGGAGGGTGAGTGGGAGGGTGAGTGGGGGTGAGTGGGAGGGTGAGTGGGAGGGTGAGTGGGAGAGTGAGTGGGAGGATGAGTGGGAGGGTGAGTGGGAGGGTGGTGGTGAGGGTGAGTGGGAGGGTGAGTGGGAGGGTGAGTGGGAGAGTGAGTGAGTGGTGGGAGGGTGAGTGGGAGGGTGAGTGGGAGAGTGAGTGGGAGGGTGAGTGGGAGGTTGAGTGGGAGGGTGGGAGGGTGAGTGGGAGGTTGAGTGGGAGGGTGAGTGGGAGAATGAGTGGGAGGCTGAGTGGGAGGGTGAGTGGGAGGGCGAGTGGGAGGGTGAGTCGGAGGGTGAGTGGGAGGTGAGTGGGAGGGTGAGTGGGAGGGCGAGTGGGAGGGTGAGTGGGAGGGTGAGTGGGAGGGTGAGTGGGAGGGTGAGTGGGAGGGCGAGTGGGAGCGTGAGTGGGAGGGTGAGTGGGAGGGTGAGTGGGAGGGCGAGTGGGAAGGTGAGTGGGAGGGTGAGTGGGAGGGGTGGGAGGGTGAGTGGGAGGGTGAGTGGGAGCGTGGTGGGAGAGTGAGTGGGAGGGTGAGTGGGTGAGTGGGAGGGTGAGTGGGAGGGGTGAGTGGGAGGGTGAGTGGGAGGGTGAGTGGGAGGGTGAGTGGGAGGGTGAGTGGGAGGGTGAGTGGGAGGGTGAGTGGGAGGTGAGTGGGAGGGTGAGTGGAGGGTGAGTGGGAGGGCGAGTGGGAGGGTGAGTGGGAGGGTGAGTGGGAGGGTGAGTGGGAGGGTGAGGGGGAGAGTGAGTGGGAGGGTGAGTGGTAGGGTGAGTGGTAGGGTGAGTGGGAGGGTGAGAAGGTGAGTGGGAGGGTGAGTGGTAGGGTGAGTGGGAGGGTGAGTGGGAGAGTGAGTGGGAGGGTGAGTGGGAGGGTGAGTGGGAGGGAGTGGGAGGGTGAGTGGGAGGAGTGGTAAGTGAGGGTGAGTGGGAGGGTGAGTGGGAGGGTGAGTGGGAGGGTGAGTGGGAGGGTGAGTGGGAGGGTGAGTGGGAGGGTGAGTGGGAGAGTGAGTGGGAGGGTGAGTGGGAGGGTGAGTGGGAGGGTGAGTGGGAGGGTGAGTGGGAGAGTGAGTGGGAGGGTGAGTGGGAGGGTGAGTGGGAGGGTGAGTGGGAGGGTGAGTGGGAGGGTGAGTGGGAGGGTGAGTGGGAGGGTGAGTGGTAGGGTGAGTGGGAGGGTGAGTGGGAGGGTGAGTGGGAGGGTGAGTGGGAGGGTGAGTGGGAGGGTGAGTGGGAGGGTGAGTGGGAGGGTGAGTGGGAGGGTGAGTGGGAGGGTGAGTGGTAGGATGAGTGGGAGGGTGAGTGGGAGAGTGAGTGGGAGAGTAAGTGGGAATATGAGTGGGAGGGTGAGTGGGAGAGTGAGTGGGAGGGTGAGTGGGGGGTGATTGGGAGTGTGAGTGGGAGGGTGAGTGGGAGGGTGAGTGGTAGGGTAAGAGGGTGAGTGGGAGGGTGAGTGGGAGGGTGAGTGGGAGGGTGAGTGGTAGGGTGAGTGGGAGGGTGAGTGGGAGGGTGAGTGGGAGGGTGAGTGGGAGGGTGAGTGGGAGGGTGAGTGGGAGGGTGAGTGGGAGAGTGAGTGGGAGGGTGAGTGGGAGGGTGAGTGGGAGGGTGAGTGGGAGGGTGAGTGGGAGGGTGAGTGGGAGGGTGAGTGGGAGGGTGAGTGGGAGGGTGAGTGGGAGGGTGAGTGGTAGGGTGAGTGGGAGGGTGAGTGGGAGGGTGAGTGGGAGGGTGAGTGGGAGAGTGAGTGGGAGGGTGAGTGGGAGGGTGAGTGGGAGGGTGAGTGGGAGGGTGAGTGGGAGTGTGAGTGGGAGGGTGAGTGGGAGGGTGAGTGGTAGGGTAAGAGGGTGAGTGGGAGGGTGAGTGGGAGGGTGAGTGGTAGGGTGAGTGGGAGGGTGAGTGGGAGGGTGAGAGGGAGGGTGAGTGGGAGGGTGAGTGGGAGGGTGAGTGGGAGGATGAGAGGGTGAGTGGGAGAGTGAGTGGGAGAGTGAGTGGGAATGTGAGTGGGAGGGTGAGTGGGAGAGTGAGTGGGAGGGTGAGCGGGGGGTGAATGGGAGAGTGAGTGGGAGGGTGAGTGGGAGGGTGAGTGGGAGGGTGAGAGGGTGAGAGGGTGAGTGGGAGGGTGAGTGGGAGGGTGAGTGGGAGGGTGAGTGGAAGGATGAGAGGGTGAGTGGGAGGGTGAGTGGGAGAGTGAGTGGGAGGATGAGAGGGTGAGTGGGAGGATGAGAGGGTGAGTGGGAGGATGAGAGGGTGAGTGGGAGGGTGAGAGGGTGAGTGGGAGGGTGAGTGGGAGGGTGAGAGGGTGAGTGGGAGGGGTGAGTGGGAGGGTGAGAGGGTGAGTGGGAGGGTGAGTGAGAGGGTGGGAGGGTGAGTGGGAGGGTGAGAGGGTGAGTGGGAGGGGTGAGTGGGTAAGTGGGAGGGGTGAGTGGGTAAGTGGGAGGGTGAGTGGTAGGGTGAGTAGGAGGGTGAGTGGGTGAGTGGGAGGGTGAGTGGGAGGGGTGAGAGGGTGAGTGGGAGGGTGAGTGGGTGAGTGGGAGGGTGAGTGGGAGGGGTGAGAGGGTGAGTGGGAGGGTGAGAGGGTGAGTGGGAGGGCGAGTGGGTGAGTGTGAGGGTGAGTGGGAGGGGTGACAGGGTGAGTGGGAAGGGTGAGAGGGTGAGAGGGAGGGGTGAGAGGGTGAGTGGGAAGGGTGAGAGGGTGAGTGGGAGGGTGAGTGGGAGGGTGAGTGGGAGGGGTGAGAGGGTGAGTGGGAGGGGTGAGAGGGTGAGTGGGAGGGGTGAGAAGGTGAGTGGGAGGGTGAGTAGGAGGGTGAGTGGGTGAGTGGGAGGGTGAGTGGGAGGGTGAGTGGGAGGGTGAGTGGGAGGGCGAGTGGGTGAGTGGGAGGGTGAGTGGGAGGGGTGAGAGGGTGAGTGGGAGGGTGAGAGGGTGAGTGGGAGGGCGAGTGAGTGGGAGGGTGAGTGGGAGTGGTGAGAGGGTGAGTGGGAGGGGTGAGAGGGTGAGTGGGAGGGGTGAGAGGGTGATTGGGAAGGTGAGTGGGAGGGGTGAGAGGGTGAGTGGGAGGAGTGAGAGGGTGAGAGGGAGGGGTGAGAGGGTGAGTGGGAGGGGTGAGAGGGTGAGTGGGAGGGTGAGTGGGAGGGGTGAGAGAGTGAGTGGGAGGGGTGAGAGGGTGAGTGGTAGGGTGAGTGGGAGGGGTGAGAGGGTGAGTGGGAGGGGTGAGAAGGTGAGTGGGAGGGGTGAGAGGGTGAGTGGGAGAGGTGAGAGGGTGAGTGGGAGGGGTGAGAGGGTGAGTGGGAGGGGTGAGAGGGTGAGTGGGAGGGGTGAGAGGGTGAGTGGGAGGGGTAAGAGGGTGAGTGGGAGGGGTGAGAGGGAGCGGAGAGAGGGTGAGAGGGAGCAGTGAGAGGGAGGGGTGAGATGGTGAGAGGTAGGGGTGAGAGGGAAGAGAGGGTGAGAGGGAGGGGTGAGATGGTGAGAGGCATTGGTGAGAGGGTGAGTGGGAGGAGTGAGAGGGTGAGAGGGAGGGGTCAGAGGGTGAGAGGGAGGGGTGAGAGGGTAAGTGGGAAGGGTGAGAGGGTGAGAGGGAGGGGTGAGAGGGAGGGGTGAGTGGGAGGAGTGAGAGGGTGAGAGGGAGGGGTGAGAGGGAGGGGTGAGTGGGAGGAGTGAGAGGGTGAGAGGGAGGGGTGAGAGTGTGAGAGGGAGGGTTGAGAGGGTGAGTGGGAGGGGTAAGAGGGTGAGTGGGAGGAGTGAGAGGGTGAGAGGGAGGGGTGAGAGGGTGAGTGGGAGGGGTGAGAGGGTGAGTGGGAGGGGTGAGAGGGTGAGAGGGAGGGGTGAGAGAGTGATTTGGAGGGGTGAGAGGGTGAGTGGGAGGGGTGAGAGGGTGAGAGGTAGGGGTGAGAGGACGAGTGGGAAGGGTGAGAGGTCGGGGTGAGAGGGTGAGAGGGAGGGGTGAGAGGGTGAGTGGGAGGGGTGAGAGGGTGAGTGGGAGGGGTGAGAGGGTGAGAGGTAGGGGTGAGAGGGGTGAGAGGGCGAGTGGAAAGGGTGAGAGGGAGGGGTGAGAGGGTGAGAGGGAGGGGTGAAAGGGTGAGAGGGAGGGGTGAGAGGGTGAGTGGGAGGGGTGAGAGGGTGAGAGGGGTGAGAGGGCGAGTGGGAAGGGTGAGAGGGAGGGGTGAGAGGGTGAGAGGGAGGGGTGAAAGGGTGAGAGGGAGGGGTGAGAGGGTGAGAGGGAGGGGTGAAAGGGTGAGAGGGAGGGGTGAGAGGGTGAGAGGGAGGGGTGAGAGGGTGAGAGGGAGGGGTGAGAGGGTGAGTGGTAGGGGTGAGAGGGTGAGAGGGAGGGGTGAGAGGGTGAGTGTGTGAACGGCGATTAATTGGTATGATGAAAGTGGGGGAGTGAATGATACACTTCGGAGGATTCTTTACTTTAATTGCAGAGTCGTGGTGGGTACACATGCTTGTGTGTTGTGCCCATGGCCAGGGAGGGCCATCCCTCGAGAGAGAGCTACTAGTAGGCCTTGTGTCTTCCTGCTAGGCTGCTTTGTGAGAGTGAGCGTGTGTGGGACCAGCTTCCCACAGACCTGAAGCAGGCCCAGAGGGCAGCACCTTAGTGCTGCAAAATATGAACTAAGCTGGCAGACAGCATGGTTATCTATGCAGACAGTACAGGCTGTCTACATACGCTCGGCCACCTGCCACATGGTCGTCCCGACCATGTCTGGCGGTAAAAAAAACTTGGGAGAGATCTCGTAGGAACAGGGCACAGAACACAAAATAAAAAACATATATATACATATGGACATGAAAAAAAAAACTTCCTTCAGGGAGGGAAGAAAAAAACATGTGGGGTGTGCTAAACATCGTGGTCATAGGCAGTGAGCGTCGAAGGGCATCACTGCACGCCTTCCTGCGTCTGGACAGATACTGCAACACAGGAGACATCGCTGCGGCTGAGCTGTGACATAACAGGGTACGGTCTCCTCTGGAACAGTGAAGCAGACATCGTAGGAGTCGCTGCAGGTTTTCACTCAACCTGGGGCATGACATGCTGGTGCCCTCGAGTGAGGCGTCGACAAAACTCGGCAACTGGGCAGGACTTCTGGCAAGTGACTCAGGAGGACACTTCTCGACTCAGGAGGACACTTCTTGACTGGTACTGTCACTGCCAGTGAGTGTGGAGCAAGTCGTGGCAGAGACGACTGGGCGAAACATCTGGGAGTCGTAACATCATACACCAGACTGCAGTGAGCGAGCTAGCAGTCAAAGTGACATCATCTTTGTGCAGGAGCTCACTGAAGCTTGACACGAGGCTGACACAGCGCCTGCCGACAGGGCTAACTGCGGCTTGACGAGTGTCATTCTTTCGGCAGTTGGAGTTACAGCAGAGGTTAGTCTAAGCGTCCCCAGACTTGTTTCTCTACATATAACTGCACTCTGAAGGTCTGGAGGTGAAGTGAAACAAATCTTGATGGGAATCGTAGCAGGTACGATTCTGCAGAACATCATGAGCGACGAGCATAAGAGCTTTCTGTACAAGGGGGCTCGGGCTCAGAGCTGACTGATATTAGCTGTCAAACGCACTGGTCACATGGGTGACTTAGCACAGTGGTGCTACTAAGGTCTGACCGCAGACCTCACTGGACACACGGAAATTACACACACCCGCGGTACATGCGGTACAACATGGCTTAAACTAGCAAATGATGCTTTTCTGTGCACAAAACTGACACTAAGCCATACACTAACATGTGAGAACACTGACTGAGAGGAATTAATTAACACACGACATATATCTTCTCTCAATCTTCTTGACAATACTGAAATAATTACTAGAACACTCGATGTGACATCATGTGATGTTGCGAGGTGACGTCAGCAGACATCTCGAGGTGACGTCAGGCAGACATCATGACGTCATGAAGTCGGGCAGCATCGTCGGTGACGTCAATGTGATGTGGGCAGCAGACCACAGCATGAGGCCTGGGACATCTGGCTCGGTAACTCACGTGGCTTGTAGATCCACGTGACATTGCCCACACCCAACATGGGTTTGGGATCCACATGGCATACCTGGAGTTACCTGGAGGGTATGCTGATCTATGTGACTTGCTGATCCACAGGGCTTGCTGATCTACGTGGCTTAGTGATCTACGTGGCATGCTGATCCACGTGGCTTGTTGATCTACGTGGCATGCTGATCCACGTAGCTTCGAGTGGCCTCGGGCACTCGGATACACAGCTCTGACGACCATTTCACATGGAAAACAGCAGAAAACACAGCAGAGGGAGTGATAGCATGGTGGTGTATGGTAGTGTGGTGGCGAGGAGCGTGGGTGAGTGTATGGCGAGGGAGCATCTGGCCACTTCCTCCTCCTCCCCCCCACAAACACAGGGAAACACACTGGACGCATAAATCACCACAAAACTCACCTCTGGCTTGCTGAAACAGCTGTGCTGAGCTGAACAACAACAGCAACATAGAAACAGCGTGGGATGATGTAGCATGGGGTCACTTACAATTCTTGAAGAAATTCGGCAAATTTCGGCTAGATCCTGCTTGTACCTGTGTCTGGATGCTCAAACGTGCAGACACGACGTCAAACTCGTTGAGAGACGGATGCTTCTTGTATAGGGTGATAAAGTGAAGATGACTTCATACCTTCCTTCCTCTCTCCGGGCAAACACAACTGCTGCGACCACCGCTTTCCACCAATATGAACAAAATTATTTGGAAGAGCTGAAAGCGGGTGGTTAATGATAGACGTCTACGGAGGCTTCTTACATTATTGTTAAGTCGTGGTGGGTACACAGGCTTGTGTGTTGTGCCCATGCCCCGGGAGGACCATCCCACGAGAGAGAGCTAGTAGGCCTTGTGTCTTGCTACCTGGTCACTGAGAGAGTGTGGGACCAGCTGTCCACAGACCTGGACAG
Source organism: Cherax quadricarinatus (assembly GCF_038502225.1). Taxonomy (NCBI): domain Eukaryota; kingdom Metazoa; phylum Arthropoda; class Malacostraca; order Decapoda; family Parastacidae; genus Cherax; species Cherax quadricarinatus. The sequence goes on along the minus strand of NW_027195545.1, from coordinate 92,908 downwards.
TCCCAGAAGGCAGCATCTGAGTGGCATGAAATATGAACTAAGCTGGCAGACAGCATGGCTATCTATGCAGACAGTACAGGCTGTCTACAAGTGGGAGGGGTGAGAGGGTGACTGGGAGGGGTGAGAGGTAGGGGTGAGAGGGCGAGTGGGAAGGGTGAGAGGGAGGGGTGAGAGGGTGAGTGGGAGGGGTGAGAGGGTGAGAGGTAGGGGTGAGGGGTGAGTGGGAGGGGTAAGAGGGAGGGGTGAGAGGGTGAGTGGGAGGGGTGAAAGGGTGAGAGGAAGGAATGAGAGGGTGAGTGGGAGGGGTGAGAGGGTGAGAGGGAGCGGAGAGAGGGTGAGAGGGAGGGGTGAGAGGGTGAGTGGGAGGGGTGAGAGGGTGAGTGGGAGGGGTGAGAGGGTGAGTGGTAGGGGTGAGAGGGTGAGTGGGAGGGGTGAGAGGGAGGGGTGATAGGGTGAGAGAGTGAGAGGGAGGGGTGAAAGGGTGAGAGGAAGGGGTGAGAGGGTGAGTGGGAGGGGTGAGAGGGAGCGGTGACAGGGTGAGAGGGAGGGGTGAGAGGGTGAGTGGGAGGGGTGAGAGGGTGAGTGGGAGGGGTGAGAGGGTGAGAGGGAGTGGTGAGAGGGAGGGGTGAGAGGGTGAGTGGGAGGGTTCAGAGGGTGCGTGGGAGGGGTGAGAGGGAGGGAGGGAATGGTGAGAGGGTGAGAGGGATGGGTGAGAGGGATGGGTTAGAGGGTGAGTGGGAGGAGTAAGAGGGTGAGTGGGAGGGGTGAGAGGGAGCGGACAGAGGTTGAGAGGGAGGGGTGAGAGGGTGAGAGGGAGGGTTCAGAGGGTGTGTGGGAGGGGTGAGAGGGAGGGAGGGAACGGTGAGAGGGTGAGAGGGATGGGTGAGAGGGAGGGGTTAGAGGGTGAGTGGGAGGAGTAAGAGGGTGAGTGGGAGGGGTGAGAGGGAGCGGACAGAGGGTGAGAGGGAGGGGTGAGAGGGTGAGAGGGATGGGTGAGAGGGTGAGTGGGAGGGTTGAGAGGGTGAGGGGGAGGGGTGAGAGGGAGAGAGGAAGGGGTGAGAGGGTGAGTGGGAGGGGTGAGAGGGAGAGATGAGAGGGAGAGAGGGAGGGGTGAGAGGGAGGGGTGAGAGGGTGAGAGGGATGGGTGAGAGGGTGAGTGGGAGGGTTGAGAGGGTGAGTGGGAGGGGTGAGAGGGTGAGAGGGAGGGGTTAAAGGGTGAGTGGGAGGAGTGAGAGGGAGGGGAGAGAGGGTGAGAGGGAAGGGTGAGAGGGTGAGTGGGAGGGTTGAGAGGGTGAGAGGGAGGGGTGAGAGGGTGAGAGGGAGGGGTGATAACTGCACGTCTAACGACCGTTATGCAGTGACTGCGTGGGTGAGAACACCCTGTGTGTATGCACTCACCTAGTTGAGGTTGCAGGGGTCGAGTCCTAGCTCCTGGCTCCCACCTCTTCACTGGTCGCTACTAGGTCACTCTCCCTGAACCGTGAGCTTTATTATACCTCTGCTTAAACCTATGTATGGATCCTGCCTCCACTACATCGCTTCCCAAACTATTCCACTTCCTGACTACTCTGTGGCTGAAGAAATACTTCCTAACATCCCTGTGATTCATCTGTGTCTTCAACTTCCAACTGTGTCCCCGTGTTGCTGTGTCCCATCTCTGGAACATCCTGTCTTTGTCCACCTTGTCAATTCCTCTCAGTATTTTGTAGGTCGTTATCATGTCCCCCCTATCTCTCCTGTCCTCCAGTGTCGTCAGGTTGATTTCCCTTAACCTCTCCTCGTAGGACACACCTCTTAGCTCTGGGACTAGTCTTGTTGCAAACCTTTGCACTTTCTCTAGTTTCTTTACGTGCTTGGCTAGGTGTTTACCTGGAGAGTTTACCTGGAGAGAGTTCCGGGGGTCAACGCCCCCGCGGCCCGGTCTGTGACCAGGCCTCCTGGTGGATCAGAGCCTGATCAACCAGGCTGTTGCTGCTGGCTGCACGCAAACCAACGTACGAGCCACAGCCCGGCTGATCAGGAACTAACTTTAGGTGCTTGTCCAGTGCCAGCTTGAAGACTGCCAGGGGTCTGTTGGTAATCCCCCTTATGTGTGCTGGGAGGCAGTTGAACAGTCTCGGGCCCCTGACACTTATTGTATGGTCTCTTAACGTGCTAGTGACACCCCTGCTTTTCATTGGGGGGATGTTGCATCGTCTGCCAAGTCTTTTGCTTTCGTAGTGAGTGATTTTCGTGTGCAAGTTCGGTACTAGTCCCTCTAGGATTTTCCAGGTGTATATAATCATGTATCTCTTCCTCCTGCGTTCCAGGGAATACAGGTTTAGGAACCTCAAGCGCTCCCAGTAATTGAGGTGTTTTATCTCCGTTATGCGCGCCGTGAAAGTTCTCTGTACAGTTTCTAGGTCGGCAATTTCACCTGCCTTGAAAGGTGCTGTTAGTGTGCAGCAATATTCCATCCTAGATAGAACAAGTGACCTGAAGAATGTCATCATGGGCTTGGCCTCCCTAGTTTTGAAGGTTCTCATTATCCATCCTGTCATTTTTCTAGCAGATGCGATTGATACAATGTTATGGTCCTTGAAGGTGTGGGTTCCAAACTGGTGCCGCATACTCCAGTATGGGCCTAACGTGTGCAGGGTCCTAAACGATTCCTTATTAAGATGTCGGAATGCTGTTCTGAGGTTTGCTAGGTGCCCATATGCTGCAGCAGTTATTTGGTTGATGTGCGCTTCAGGAGATGTGCCTGGTGTTATACTCACCCCAAGATCTTTTTCCTTGAGTGAGGTTTGTAGTCTCTGGCCCTCTAGACTGTATTCCGTCTGCAGTCTTCTTTGCCCCTCCCCAATCTTCATGACTTTGCACTTGGTGGTGTTGAACTCCAGGAGCCAATTGCTGGACCAGGTCTGCAGCCTGCAAACAGGGACACTTCGGAGTCTATTCCTTCCGTCATTTCGTTCACAAATACCAGAAACAGCACTGGTCCTAGGACTGACCCCTGTGGGACCCCGCTGGTCACAGGTGCTCACTCTGACACCTCGCCACATACCATGACTCACTGCTGTCTTCCTGACAAGTATTCCCTGATCCATTGTAGTGCCTTCCCTGTTATCCCTGCTTGGTCCTCCAGTTTTTGGACTAATCTCTTGTGTGGAACTGTGTCAAACGCCTTCTTGCAGTCCAAGAAAATGCAATCCACCCACCCCTCTCTCTCTTGTCTTGCTGCTGTCACCATGTCATAGAACTCCAGTAGGTTTGTGACACAGGATTTCCTGTCCCTAAAACCATGTTGGCTGCTGCTGATGAGATCATTCCTGTCTAGGTGTTCCACCACTCTTCTCCTGATAATCTTCTCCATGACTTTGTATACTATACATGTCAGTGACACTGGTCTGTAGTTTAGTGCTTCATGTCTGTCTCCTTTTTTAAAGATTGGGACTACATTTGCTGTCTTCCATGCCTCAGGCAATCTCCCTGTTTCGATAGATGTATTGAATATTGTTGTTAGGGGTACATATAGCGCCTCTACTCCCTCTCTCAGGACCCATGGAGAGATGTTATCCGGCCCCATTGCCTTTGATGTATCTAGCTCACTCAGAAGCCTCTTCACTTCTTCCTCGGTTGTGTGTACTGTGTCCAGCACTTGATGGTGTACCCCACCTCTCCGTCTTTCTGGAGCCCCTTCTGTCTCCTCTGTGTGTGTGTACACTCTCCTATTTGTGTTTGCAGGGGTCGAGTCACAGCTCCTGGCCCCGCCTCTTCGCTGGTCGCTACTAGGTCCACTCAACTTGCTCGATGAGATTTATCAAAGGGGTACTAGCACGTTAAGAGACAATACAATAAGTGTCAGGTGCCCGAGAGTGTTCAACTGCCTCCCAACATACATACGGGGGATTACCAATAGATCCCTGACTGTCTTCAAGCAGGCACTGGACATGCACCTAAAGTCGGTACCTGACCAGCCGGGCTGTGGCTCGTACGTTGGATTGCGTGCAGCCAGCAGTAACAGCCTGGTTGATCAGGCTCTGATTCACCATGAGGCCTGGTCACACACCGGGCCGCGGGGGCGTTGACCCCCGGAACTCTCTTCAGGTAAACTCCAGGTAAAGCTATGTATGGATCCTGCCTCCACTACATCACTCTCCAGATTGCTTTTTCCTGACAACTTGACTGAAGAAATACTAACATCCCTATGACTCATCTGAGCGTGCAGCTTCCTTGTTGCTGTGTCCCATCTCTGAAACATTCTGTCCTTATCCACCTTGTCAATTCCTCTCAGTAGTTTATATAACGTTATCATGTGATCCATATTCCTCCTGTCCTCCAGTGTCGTCAGGTTGATTTCCCTTAGCTTTTCTAGTTAGAACATACCGCTTAGCTCCGGGACTAGCCTTGTTACAAACCTTTGCACTTTTTGTAATTTATTGACGTGTTTGACCAGGTGTGGGTTCCATCCTGGTGCTGCATACTCCAGTATGGGCCTGACATACACAGTGTACAGGGCTCTGAATGATTCCTTACTCAGGTGTCGAAACACTGTTCTCAGGTTTGCCAGGCGCCCATATGCTGCAGCAGTTATTTGGTTGATGTGCGCCTCAGGAGATGTGCTCGGTATTATACTTACCCCAAGATCCCATTCCTTGAGTGAGGTTTGGAGTCTTTGGCCCCCTAGCCTGTACTCTGCGGTTTTCTTTGACCTTTCACAATCTTCATGACCTTGAACATGATGGGGTTAAACTTCAGGAGCCAGTTGTTGGACTAGCCTTGCAACCTGTCCAGATCCCTTTATAGTCCTACCTGATTGCAGTTAAAACACCCTAATTACCGGGAACGCTTCCTGGATGCATGATTATAAACACTTATAAAATCCTAGAGGGATTAGTACCAAACTTGGACACGAAAATCATTCCCTATGAAAGCAAAAGACTCGGCAGACTATGCAACATCCCCCCAGTGAAAAGCAGGGGTGCCACTAGCACGATAAGAGACAACACAATAAGTGTGAAGGGCCCAAGACTGTTAAACTGCCTCCCAGAATACATAAGGGAGATAACCAATAGACCCCTGGCTGTCTTTAAGAAGGCGCTGGACAGGCACCTAATGTCAGTACCTGACCAGCCGGGCTGAACTTTTCTAAATAGATACCTAACTTTTGTATATTTCTTACTTATCAACTTGTGGGTACTGTATACCCTTATTATATTCACAATGCAACACAGCGGTATTTTGGTACAGAGGACATCGACAACTTTATTGCCTAGCCACTAATAGTGAGTGAGTAAAGTTCGATTTGAGAAGACCAAGACTTGCTGCTCTGCCTCTAAGTTATTGCATTCTTGCTTCGACTAGTGGGTCCTGCCTCTTCAGTCGTCTTCAAGATTTTCTGCGCCTCACCTTTGGCAGTATATAAGTCTCCATTCTCATGCTTTAGCTTCACATTGTTCGAAACTATGGAGCAGAAAACTACGTCTTCGAGGGCGATGGACTGGTTGCATCGTCTTTACATCTCCACTGCTTCTCCTGCCTCCTTCACAAGTGTCTTACTTATCAATATGATAATAATTGTACCGTGTTATGGTGTGTTTGTAAAGAGCATATCATCAACTGATGTTGGTGGAATATCTCGTCTCGTCTCCACATAGTGTGTTGCTGAATGTTCATTGTTGCAGTATTTTCATGCATTTGTTTGCCTGCCATGAGTCAGGGTATTAAGACAGGTAGACCTACCTGCCTCCGTTAAAGGTATGAAGATAGACAGACGTATTTATCAATGTTACGGTATGAAGGTAAGTAGATCTCCATACCTGTATCAAGGAATTAAGGTATGTTGACCTCGGTACTTGTGCATGTCAGCATCAATGTTGATATTCTGTTTATTGTGTATATTTGTTTTGTATCCATATTTATTTTTTGCGTGCATGTTTTTAATATATAATTTAGTGTTGACTGTGTCATTATTTAACATAAGCTGTGTATTTATCCTGAGTTAAGACACTAGAGTGTTATGGGGACACTATAGTAGGTTGTCTCTGACCAAGAGTAAATATATTATCATCTGATACATTATCAAAACATGTATTTACAAACCAAGTTAAAGCAGAATTTCCACTATCTTAGAAACATTGTTCACAGTCAAAATGTTAATATTTTGAGAAAAACGTTCGATACAAAAAATGTTTTATGCGAAAATTAATAGTTGATGAACAATGTTGGAACTGAATTAGTTAAGACTAATCGAGGAGTATTGATGAATCCTCAAAGAATTTTTTGTCATAATAAAGGTAGACTTTATTTAATACACAGATTGAAATGCTTAATATTTGTGTGTGTTGTATTTCTATAACTCTGGTGTGTCTACAACTATAATTGTTCAACATAAAGATAAGAAGAATTTGATATTAATGTTTTCTCATAATTACTATAACCATTACCCAATCTCAGAATAGTAATAGGATGACTAATTATTATTGTTGATAACATCCCAGATGCGTATCACTGATGAGTCCATGAGGATAGATCCTCAAAGAGGACTTTCACTACATTCTGGGCATACAGTACTCCCAAGAAACATACATAACAATGCCTACCTCATGATGTTCTGCTGTGGCTGTTATATTTTCAAAGAATCCAAATTGAATGTTGTGTATTTCAGTTTCTTGTCTTATCTTTAGCGTCTAAGTTGTTTCACTTAACTTTCTCTTTCATTCCTGTGGGATTTTTAGTTCATATCAACTACACAGTCTACATTTTTATTTATCCCGTACTGAACATGATTCATATCGTACACTGTCCTGTTTCACAAGCTCATTCTTGATCCTTGTCTTTATTTTTAAATTCTCTTTATCCTCATATTTTCTGCCTTGTCAGTCTTCTTATTTACCTGGCTACTTTCTATTTCTCGTTCTATTTAGACCCTAATATTTTTTTCTCTGTCATTAGTGTTCCCCTACTTCTTGACTCAATAAATTAAAATAACAACATAAATAACTCCAGAAGCTCATTTATGATATTTCATTGCATATGACCACAGAAGAAAACTTTACTTAATTCCATACTATCCACACTTTCATTCATTATTCTAAATGATCTCCCTCCTAATTCCCTGCTGCACCTACTTACTACGGATGTACCACTTCGTTGTGTTACCGCTGCTGTGCATCCCTCATCCTCCTGCTGTGTGGGTCTCGTGTTGGGTACGACTCGTCCTCCTCCTCCACGTCTCCTGCAGAAAGATGACTTAGATAAAAAGCAGCTAGGATTTTTCTCGTGGATGGGCATCAAGGATCCCTTCCAGTACGACAATAACCTCATCCCACAGGAACCAATGTACTTCTCCACGGGCTTTACTAGGACCAGAGTCGATCAGTGAGTATCAACACCCTCTTCCCTGACTTGTGTTGCAAGTGTATGTACTCACCTAGTTGAACTTGCAGGGATCGAGTCCAAGCTCTTGTATGTGTGTGTGTGTGTACTCACCTATTTGTACTCACCTATTTGTGGTTGCAGGGGTCGATTCACAGCTCCTGGCCCCGCCTCTTCGCTGATTGCTACTAGGTCCTCTCTCTCCCTGCTCCATGAGCTTTATCATACCTCGCCTTAAAACTATGTATGGTTCCCGCCTCCACTATGTCACTTTCTAGGCTATTCCACGGACTGAAGAAATACTTCCTAACATCCCTTTGATTCATCTGAGTCTTCAACTTCCAATTGTGACCTCTTGTGTCTGTGTCCCTTCTCTGGAACATCCCGTCTTTGTCCACCTTGTCTATTCCACGCAGTATTTTATATGTCGTTATCATGTCTCCCCTGACCCTCCTGGCCTCCAGTGTCGTCAGGCCGATTTCCCTCAACCTTTCTTCGTAGGACAATCCCCGTAGTTCTGGGACTAGTCTTGTTGCAAACCTTTGCACTTTCTCTAATTTCTTGACGTGCTTGACTAGGTGTGGATTCCAAACTGGTGCTGCATACTCCAGTATGGGCCTGACGTAAATGGTATACAGAGTCTTGAACGAATCCTTACAGAGGTATCGGAACGCTATCCGTAGGTTTGCCAGGCGCCCGTATGCTGCAGCAGTTATCTGATTGATGTACGGCTCAGGAGATATGCTCGGTGTTATACTCACCCCCAGATCTTTTCCCTTGAGTGAGGTTTACAGTCTTTGGCCATCTAAACTATATTGTGTCTGCGGTCTTCTTTGCCCTTCCTCAATCTTCATGACTTTGCATTTGGCAGGGTTAAACTCAAGGAGCCAGTTGCTGGACCAGGCTTGTAGCCTCTCCAGGTCTCTTTGTAGTCCTGCCTGATCCTCATCCGATTTGATTCTTCTCATTAACTTCACATCATCTGCAAACAAGGATACTTCTGAGTCTATCCCTTCCGTTATGTCGTTCACATATACCAAGAACAGCGCAGGTCCTAGAACTGACCCCTATGGAACCCCGCTTGTCACAGGCGCCCACTCTGACACCTCGTCACGTACCATGACTCGTTGTTGCCTCCCTGTCAGGTATTCTCTGATCCATTGCAGTGCCTTTCCTGTTATGTGTGCCTGATCCTCTAGCTTTTGCAGTAACCTCTTGTGAGGAACTGTATCGAAGGCCTTCTTGCAGTCCAAAAAAATGCAGTCGATCCACCCCTCTCTCTCTTGTCTTACTTCTGTCACCTTGTCATAAAACTCTAGTAGGTTTGTGACACAGGATTTTCCTTCCCTGAAACCGTGCTGGTTGTCGCTTATACACTTGTTTCTTTCCAGGTGCTCCACCACTCTCCTCCTGATGATCTTCTCCATGACCTTGCATACTATACACGTTAGTGATACAGGTCTGTAGTTTAGTGCCTCATGTCTGTCTTCCTTTTTAAAAATTGGGACTACATTTGCCATCTTCCATACCTCGGGGAGTTGCCCAGTTTCAAATGATGTGTTGAAGATCTTTGTTAATGGTACACACAATATCTCTGCTCCCTCTTTAAGGACCCACGGAGAGATGTTGTCTGGTCCCACCACCTTTGAGGTGTCAAGTTCGCATAGCAGCTTCTTCACCTCCTCCTTGGTTATATGTACCTCATCCAGCACTTGCTGGTGTACCCCCCTGTTCTGATTTCCTGGAGTCCTACTGGTTTCCACTGTAAATACTTCTTTAAATCTCGTGTTGAGCTCCTGACATACCTCCCGGTCGTTTCTTGTGAATTCCCCATCACCCTTCCTCAGTCTGATTACCTGGTCCTTGACTGTTGTTTTCCTCCTGATGTGGCTGTACAAGAGCTTTGGGTCAGTCTTGACTTTCGATGCTATGTCATTTTCATGTTGTGTGTGTGTGTGTGTGTGTGTGTGTGTGTGTGTGTGTGTGTGTGTGTGTGTGTGTGTGTGCGTGAGTGTGTGTGTATGTGTATGTGTGTGTATGTATGTGTGTGTGTGGGAGTGTGTGTGTGTGTGTGTGTATGTGTGTGTGTGTGTGTGTGTGTGTGTGTGTGTGTGTGTGTGTGTGCGTGTGTTTGTCGTGCCGAATAGGTAGAACTTGCGATTTTGGCTTAAATAACAACGCTCTTCTTGCCGAATAAGGCAAGCGAAAATTTGAGTATGCAATAATTTCACAAAGATCATTCTGAACCTAACGAAAAAAAATATATATTTCATTGTGTTTGTTTATTATTAAATTACTGTAAAGTTATCTAAAATATTTTTAGTTGGATTAGGCTAAATTAAATTGCGCTTGTTATAATAAGGTTAGGTAAGTTTTCTAAGGTTCTTCTGGTACAAAATTATTATTCTTTACTTTAACATAAATGAAAAAATATATATCTTTAAATATATATAACAAAATTTTAGAAAGGACGTAATTTTAAATGAGTTCTTGCTAATTGACCTTGTGTGAGGGAAAAGTTCAATAGATAGGAGTAGCGAGAGAATATATAGTAACAATAGTTTCATTGCCGGCTACTTGGGGTAGGGTAAGTCAAGCTCCCGCTATTCCCGCCTTTTTTCCCCCACCCCGAAAGTGATAGTTTGATTGCTGGCTGCTTGTTAAGGTAGGGTAAGTCTAACTCCCGCTATTCCCGCCTTTTTTCCCCCACCCCGAAAGTGATAGTTTGATTGCTGGCTGCTTGTTAAGGTAGGGTCAGTCAGGCTCCCACTATCCCTTCCCCTCCTTCTTCCCCCCCCCCCGAAAAGTGACGTGTGGGGCTCCGGTCCAAACAGTAAACACTAGACTCACAGCTCCCAGCACTACTGTAAGTACATGCCTGCCTTGTATTCTAGTGGATTTATTGGTTGAAAGCTTCACTTTTGACCAATAATAAACTTAGTCTTTTCAGTCTTGCTCTAAGTTGACTGTTGTAATAATCACCACATCTTTTAGGTATTGTACTTATCATGGAGAGTGATTTCTTAAGCAGTGGGTAACCTGTCTATCTTTCCAGCTTGGATGACAGAGAGGGTCACCTGCCAATCAATGAGTAGAATTGATGGAGATGGACTAACGTCCTGAGACTTCCCCTTTTTGGTTTTAATTACCTGTGAACCTGTATGAAAAAGCAGGATATAAACCCTCATCATTGCAGTGGGAAAAAACCTGCTTTCCTGTCATCTGGACGGATTATTGACTGCTAGAAAATCTGTGAAGAACGAGCCGGTGGGTTGTCATCAACACCTGCGACCCCCCCCCCACATCATCAGCAACGGCTACGATTTCAACAACACGCAGTGTCACCAACACCAGACACCCAAGTTTTATATTAGCGTTGAATTCAGTTATCATTTATATTTTTCATTTTTCATTTTCTTTAATGTAGGATCAATATTTCATATTTAAGTGTTTTATAATTTATATTTTCTAAATAATAAAGTGTTTATGTTTGTCAGTTTTTATTCTTTTTCTATACATTAATTTTCCTGAGGAGGAGCCAGCTTTGGTAATACTGTCTGAAGTTGTTACAGGGCTGAGTAAGCCTTCACAAGTGGCGACCTTGCCAGGATCAACTCGACTGAATCAAGATTCAACTCCATCTAGAATCTACCATTGGAACTTCAACGCCGCATACCACAGACAGTTACCACCAGCCATGAGTAATCATTCTCTATGGTAGGACTACGGTACAGGTATTTAAAAGATTTACCTGGAGAGAGTTCCGGGGGTCAACGCCCCCGCGGCCCGGTCTGTGACCAGGCCTCCTGGTGGATCAGAGCCTGATCAACCAGGCTGTTGCTGCTGGCTGCACGCAAACCAACGTACGAGCCACAGCCCGGCTGGTCAGGAACTGACTTTAGGTGCTTGTCCAGTGCCAGCTTGAAGACTGCCAGGGGTCTGTTGGTAATCCCCCTTATGTATGCTGGGAGGCAGTTGAACAGTCTCGGGCCCCTGACACTTATTGTATGGTCTCTTAACGTGCTAGTGACACCCCTGCTTTTCATTGGGAGGATGTTGCATCGTCTGCCAAGTCTTTTGCTTTCGTAGTGAGTGATTTTCGTGTGCAAGTTCGGTACTAGTCCCTCTAGGATTTTCCAGGTGTATATAATCATGTATCTCTCCCTCCTGCGTTCCAGGGAATACAGGTTTAGGAACCTCAAGCGCTCCCAGTAATTGAGGTGTTTTATCTCCGTTATGCGCGCCATGAAGGTTCTCTGTACATTTTCTAGGTCAGCAATTTCACCTGCCTTGAAAGGTGCTGTTAGTGTGCAGCAATATTCCAGCCTAGATAGAACAAGTGACCTGAAGAGTGTCATCATGGGCTTGGCCTCCCTAGTTTTGAAGGTTCTCATTATCCATCCTGTCATTTTCCTAGCAGATGCGATTGATACAATGTTATGGTCCTTGAAGGTGAGATCCTCCGACATGATCACTCCCAGGTCTTTGACGTTGGTGTTTCGCTCTATTTTGTGGCCAGAATTTGTTTTGTACTCTGATGAAGATTTAATTTCCTCGTGTTTACCATATCTGAGTAATTGAAATTTCTCATCGTTAAACTTCATATTGTTTTCTGCAGCCCACTGAAAGATTTGGTTGATGTCCGCCTGGAGCCTTGCAGTGTCTGCAATGGAAGATACTGTCATGCAGATTCGGGTGTCATCTGCAAAGGAAGACACGGTGCTGTGGCTGACATCCTTTTCTATGTCGGATATGAGGATGAGGAACAAGATGGGAGCGAGTACTGTGCCTTGTGGAACAGAGCTTTTCACCGTAGCTGCCTCGGACTTTACTCTGTTGACGACTACTCTCTGTGTTCTGTTAGTGAGGAAATTATAGATCCATCGACCGACTTTTCCTGTTATTCCCTTAGCACGCATTTTGTGCGCTATTACGCCATGGTCACACTTGTCGAAGGCTTTTGCAAAGTCTGTATATATTACATCTGCATTCTTTTTGTCTTCTAGTGCATTTAGGACCTTGTCGTAGTGATCCAATAGTTGAGACAGACAGGAGCGACCTGTTCTAAACCCATGTTGCCCTGGGTTGTGTAATTGATGGGTTTCTAGATGGGTGGTGATCTTGCTTCTTAGGACCCTTTCAAAGATTTTTATGATATGGGATGTTAGTGCTATCGGCCTGTAGTTCTTTGCTGTTGCTTTACTGCCCCCTTTGTGGAGTGGGGCTATGTCTGTTGTTTTTAGTAACTGTGGGACGACCCCCGTGTCCATGCTCCCTCTCCATAGGATGGAAAAGGCTCGTGATAGGGGCTTCTTGCAGTTCTTGATGAACACGGAGTTCCATGAGTCTGGCCCTGGGGCAGAGTGCATGGGCATGTCATTTATCGCCTGTTCGAAGTCATCTGGCGTCAGGATAACATCGGATAGGCTTGTGTTAACCAAATTTTGTGGCTCTCTCATAAAAAATTCATTTTGATCTTCGACTCTCAGTCTGGTTAGCGGCTTGCTAAAAACTGAGTCATATTGGGACTTGAGTAGCTCACTCATTTCCTTGCTGTCATCTGTGTAGGACCCATCTTGTTTAAGTAGGGGCCCAATACTGGACGTTGTTCTCGACTTTGATTTGGCATAGGAGAAGAAATGCTTTGGGTTTCTTTCGATTTCATTTATGGCTTTTAGTTCATCCCGCGATTCCTGACTCCTATAAGATACCTTTAGCTTAAGTTCGATGCTTGCTATTTCTCTGACCAGTGTCTCCCTACGCATTTCAGATATATTGACCTCTTTTAGCCGCTCTGTTATTTTTTTCCGTCGCCTGTAAAGGGAGCACCTGTCTCTTTCTATTTTACATCTACTCCTCCTTTTTCTTAGAGGAATAAGCCTTGTGCATACATCGAGTGCCACAGAGTTAATCTGTTCTAGGCATAAGTTGGGGTCTGTGTTTCTTAGTATATCTTCCCAGCTTATATCGGTTAGGACTTGGTTTACTTGGTCCCACTTTATGTTTTTGTTATTGAAGTTGAATTTGGTGAATGTTCCCTCGTGACTAGTCTCATTATGTCGGTCTGGGGCTCCACGCATACATGTCTGAACCTCAATTATGTTGTGATCCGAGTATATTGTTTTTGATATGGTGACATTTCTTATCAGATCATCGTTAGTGAAGATGAGGTCTAGTGTATTCTCCAGTCTAGTAGGCTCTATTATTTGCTGGTTTAAATTGAATTTTGTGCAGAGATTTAAAAGCTCGTGTGAGTGTGAGTTTTCATCAGAGCTGCCTCCTGGTGTTATTACTGCAACAACATTATTTGCTATATTCCTCCATTTTAGGTGCCTTAAGTTGAAATCCCCCAGGAGCAAGATGTTGGGTGCAGGAGCTGGAAGATTTTCCAGACAGTGGTCAATTTTTAACAGCTGTTCCTGGAATTGCTGGGATGGTGCATCCGGAGGCTTGTAGACTACCACAATGACTAGGTTTTGGTTCTCGACCTTTACTGCTAAAACTTCCACTACATCATTTGGGGCATTAAGCAGTTCTGTGCAACCAAGTGACTCTGCAATGTACAGGCCAACCCCCCCCCCCTTTTGTCTGTTCACTCTGTCACATCTGTATAGGTTGTAACCTGGGATCCATATTTCGTTGTCCAAGTGATCCTTTACGTGGGTCTCAGTGAAAGCCGCGAACATTGCCTTTGCCTCTGCAAGCAGTCCACGGATGAAAGGTATTTTGTTGTTTGTTGCTGGCTTTAGACCCTGTATATTTGCAAAGAAGAATGTCATCGGACTGGTGGTATTGTTGGTACTGGGGGGGGATTTTTTTTCCGGCATTAGTATCTGTATCTGTTGGTTTGGAGTGAAGGCCATCGACTGTGGTTCCACTCCAGGATTTGGTGATTGTTATAGTCTCAATTTATTGTAAGTCAAGTCAGGCAGGATATAATATTTCTGCCACCTTTTTGTGTGAGCTTGAAACACTTTGGAGGATTAGACTCTAGGGACCCGAGATTTTCCAGTGACAATTTGTTTCATTGAGCTCTTTATTTTATCAAGGGAACTGTCGTAGGACACTCTTGATTTGTTGGTGAGAAGATTGGATGGTCAAGTGACCCCATTCTACTTACTGTTTGCTCGGAGCCGGCACAGAACCCTTCGTTTTCATTAATACATATTGTTTAATTGAAGCAGGGATCGAGCCCTCTGGTTTATTTACAGTTTGAGTGGAGCAGGAATTGAACCCTCCATTTTCTTTAATACCCGCTTCATTTCCCCTGATAGTTTAAGTTATTCTTGCAAGTATGGAGGAATACCAGTTTTGGATGAATGCTGGAAGTAAGTTAGGAATAACAGGGAAAATTTTAGAATCTTTCATTAGTGCTAAAATCCAGGAAAGAATTGAAAAGGAGAGATTGAGAATCGAAAGAGAAGAGGAAAAGGTGAGATTGAGAATCGAAAGAAAAGAGGAAAAAGAGAGATTGAGAATCGAAAGAGAAGACAAAAAAGAGCGTGATAGACTTGATCGTGAGGAAAGAGCTAAAGGACGTGAGCAACAAGTTAAATTAAGGGAACTTGAGGAAAGAGCAAAGGATAGAGAATATGAGTTAAGGGAGAGAGAAAAGGATCGCGAGCTCGAACAAGCTCGCCTTGAATTAGAGAATAAAAAGTTAACTTTCTCACAACAGCAATTAGATGAAGGAGTAATGGAACAACGTGCAGCTAGTGCACATATTCCAACACCTAATTTACCTCCCTTCACAGAGGGGGAAGACATAACTTCATACATTTTCAGGTTTGAAAATACCGCTACCCTCTGTGAATGGCCTGCTGACACCTGGGCTACGAGGTTAGGAATGTTATTTTCTGGTACAGCTTTGAATATCTATGCAACTTTGTCGCAGGATATATGTAATTATAACCTACTGAAGAAGGCAATCCTTAAAGCATATAAAAAAAAGAACACTAATTCTTACAGGAAAGATTTCAGGTATGCCACCTTACAGCCTGGCCAGAACTTTCAGCAGTTACAGGTAACACTCTTTCGTTTGTTCGACTTTTGGATAGAGAGTTCAGGAATTGATCGCAGTTATAAATCTCTTAGAGACTTCATGGTTGCTGACCAGTTCCTGACAGCTGTTCCCCATCAGATACGAACATTCATTAGAGAACGTAACCTGATTAAAGCTGAGGAAGTTGCTGAGGCTGCTGACCTGTATGCTGAGGCTCACAATTCCTATAAAGACCTAAAGGGATCAAACCCTAAGGGCAAGGGTTCATCAGACCTTAAGAAATCAAAGCCTCTAGTGGAAAGTAAAATGACTTCTTTTATTCCTGTTTGTCATTTGTGTGGTGTTAAGGGACATGAACGTCCAGATTGTCCTTCTAAGAAGGTCCAAAAAGTTGGAAGATGTTTTAAAGACTGTAATGACCAAGCACCCTTCTGTTCAGGAACAGTTAATGGACTTAATGTATCTACCATTTTACGAGACACTGGATGCACATGTATAGTCATTTCTGATAAGCTGTTCCCTAACCTTAAAGAAACTCATTCCTCTGCTATACTTTCAGACTACTTGGGCCATACGGACACTTTTCCTACCATCCGTTGTTACATTAGGTCTAAATGGTTCACAGGTTGGTCAGAAGCCGTACTAGCTCCCATCACTTCTTGCTCCGTACTAATAGGTAATGTAAAAGGTGCCATTCTTCCTTCTGAGGTTGACCTTTCATCACCAAAGGTGGACATAAGCTTTTCAGATCCTCTTCCTGTAGAGTCAGAGAAGCCCCTCGAAAGTTCAGATGAGACAATGTCTCGCGAGATTCATGTGGGATTAAAAACCAGTGATGCTACTCTCGAAAGCGAGGTAGTAGGATCACCGGTTCACTTGTTAGATGAAAGTGAAGATATCACCTCCGATACCATAAATGTCTTGACTAGGGCTCAGACCAAAGCCCAGGCTACTCCTACTGTCCATCCTTTGATTTTCCCTGACTTTAAGCCTTTAGATATATCGAAGGACTCCTTTGTCAATTTACAACGTAATTGCCCTTCTCTTCAGAATTGCCATAATGCCGCTAAACAAAATCAAGTTATCCAAAGGAAAAACTTTTCATATAAAATGAATATATAAAAGGTATCTTGCACAAGTCAGTATTCAAATTAAATTCAGATGAGACAGACTATTCCATCTTAGTTGTTCCAAGTCAATGCAGAGAGACTGTTCTTAAAATGGATCATGACCTGCCAGTGGCCGGACATTTCTCGCATCGTAAAACCTTAAATAAAATTAGGGAAACCTATTTTTGGCCAAAAATGTCCTCAGATGTCACTTCCTATTGTAGATCGTGTAAAGTTTGCCAGCTGTCATCCTCCCGAGGTACCAGGCGATTACCTATGGTCAAAATGCCAGTCTTTACGGTACCTTTTGAAAGAGTAGCTATTGACATCGTTGGTCCTTTATCTCCCCTTTCATCTGGGGGACATAGATATATATTAACATTAGTTGATTATGCTTCGAGTTTCCCTGAAGCCGTTCCCTTAAAAACCATAACTACTACAGAGGTGGCTGAAGCCCTTTTGTCCATCTTCTCCAGAGTAGGCATCCCTAGAGAAATTTTGTCTGACCGTGGGACACAATTCACATCTGACTTAATGCAACATCTATACCAACTTCTGGGAGTGAAGCCTCTCTTCACCACACCCTATCATCCCAGCTGTAATGGGAGGATTGAACGCCAACATTCGATTCTCAAGTCCATTTTAAGGAAACTTTGCTCCCTTAAACCTAAGGAGTGGCATCGTTACCTACCCTGTGATTTGTTTGCCATGAGGGAAGTTCCCAGTGACTCTTTGGGGTTTTCATCTTTTGAACTTCTCTATGGTAGACAGGCCAGAGGTCCATTGTCCATCCTTCATGACTTATGGACTAATGAGGAGGTAAATGCTGAGGTTCAGTCTTCTTACCAGTTTCTCCTTAACCTTAGATCCAAACTTGAGGAGACCTCTGACATAGTTTCGAAAAACTTAAGCTTGTCACTGGACCAGTACAAAACCTATTTTGATTCCAAAAGTCAGAGGAGAAGTTTTAAAGTAGGGGAGGAAGTTCTGGTACTTTTGCCTATCAAGTCAAATAAATTATTAGTAGTATGGAAAGGTCTATATAAAGTATTAAAAATTTGTGGGAAAGTTGACTACCTCATAGAAGTCAAGGGGAAACCTAAGCTTTATCATATCAACATCCTTAAGAAATATTACCGAAGAAATTCGGTTAACTGCCTTAATAACTTTGACTTAGTTTTTCCACATGAACTTGATAAGACAACTGAAGAATGTAAAGTGTGTGTAATTGACACCTCTAACTTAGACTATGATGAAGAACTACATGACTTGGTGACTCTTGACCACTCGGACGCAACCAACATTAATATTAATGAATCTTTGGATGACCATAAGAGACATGAACTACTTCAATGTGTGAGTAACTTTTCAGACGTCTTTACTGATATTCCAGGTGTTACCTCCACGGTAGTCCATAAGATTGACTTAGTGACGGACAATCCTATCAAACGAAAATTATACCCAGTTCCAGTTCACCTTAGGGATGCATTTGACCGAGAGGTAGACAAATTATTAAAACTAAAGATCATTGAACCTTCAGTATCTTCATATTGTTCACCAGTAGTCATGGTTAAGAAGGAGGATAATTCATATAGACTTGCTATTGACTTCAGAGGCCTTAATGCTATAACTCGGTGTGATGCTGAGCCTATGCCCTTAATAGATAGCGATCTACACAAATTTTATGACTCTTCCTTCTTTTCAGAGATTGATATTGCACAGGCATATCAACAAGTAATGTTAGATCCTTCTTCTAAGCAGTACACCGCTTTTCCTACACACCAAGGACTGATGCAATATAGAACTATGCCCTTCAGTTTGGTAACTGCCTGTGCTACCTACGTGAGACTGATGAGAAAGGTCTTGGGTAATATGCCAAATGTTTCAGTTTATTTTGATAACATTTACGTAATGACATCCACATGGGGCGAACATATCCAAACATTAACATCAGTTTTGCATAGGTTACGTTCACATGGCCACTGCCAAGCCGAAGAAATGCTTCCTTGGGTATAACAAGATTAGATATCTTGGACTGATACTTTCTAATAACTCTCTGCAGCCTCTCCCCAGTAAGATCAAAGCTTTATTAAAATTTAAATTCCCCAAAACCAAGAAGCTCATGCGTAGCTTTCTTGGTTCTGTAAATTTTTATGCACGGTTTATCCCGAACCCTACTGATCTTACAGGCATCTTATCTGACTTCCTTAAAAAGTCTGGGAAGGAACCTCTTGAACTTTCCGACATAGGTCGGGAAAAGTTTAATGAGATTAAAAGTATCTTTTCGAAAGACCCTATACTTAAGATTCCAGATATTAATAAAACATTTTGTTTAAGAACTGATGCCTCCAATACTGGCTTAGGTGAGGTGTTACTACAATACCATGATGGTACTCCCTTCCCTGTATGCTTCCTAAGCCAGAAACTCCTTCCCACAGAAACGAGATACTCCACCATAGAAAAGGAATGTTTGGCCCTTGTGTGGGGTATCTCCAAACTTAAATTTTATTTGCTGGGAAAAGAATTCATTTTAGAAACGGACCACAAACCTTTGATATACCTAGAAACTTTTAAGGGAACCAACAGTCGCCTCTTGAGGTGGACATTGGCACTCCAGGCTTTTAAGTTCCATATTGTGTATATCAATGGTTCATCCAATTATTTCTCTGACTGGTTAAGTCGTGACAGTCAGTAGAAAATTTCTTGCCTTACGCGACTTCCATATGTTAGAACTTTTTCCTCGCCTATTCTTCTTATACTCCTTGACTATAAGTCTTGGTATGGGGGAGTGTGAGGGAAAAGTTCAATAGATAGGAGTAGCGAGGGAGTATATAGTAACAATAGTTTCATTACCGGCTACTTGTTAAGGTAGGGTAAGTCAAGCTCCCGCTATTCCCGCCTTTTTTCCCTCTCCCCGAAAGTGATAGTTTGATTGCCGGCTACTTGTTAAGGTAAGGTAAGTCTAACTCCCGCTATTCCCGCCTTTTTTCCCCCACCCCGAAAGTGATAGTTTGATTGCCGGCTGTTTGTTAAGGTAGGGTCAGTCTAGCTCCCGCTATCCCTTCCCCTCCTTCTTCCGCCCCCCCCCCCCGAAAAGTGACGTGTGGGGCTCCGGTCCAAACAGTAATCACTAGACTCACAGCTCCCAGCACTACTGTAAGTACATGCCTGCCTTGTATTCTAGTGGATTTATTGGTTGAAAGCTTCACTTTTGACCAATAATAAACTTAGTCCTTTCAGTCTTGCTCTAAGTTGACTGTTGTAATAATCATCACATCGTTTAGGTATTGTACTTATCATGGAGAGTGATTTCATAAACAGTGGGTAACCTGTCTATCTTTCCAGCTTGGATGACAGAGAGGGGCACCTGCCAATCAACGAGTAGAATTGATGGAGATGGACTAACGTCCTGAGACTTCCTCTTTTTGGATTTAATTACCTGTGCACCTGTATGAAGTAGCAGGATATAACCCCTCATCATTGCAGTGGGAAAAAACCTGCTTTCCTGTCATCTGGACGGATTATTGACGGCTAGAAAATCTGTGAAGAACGAGCCGGTGGGTTGTCATCAACACCTGCAACCCCCCCCCCCCCACATCATCAGCAACGCCTACGATTTCAACACGCAGTGTCACCAACACCAGACACCCAAGTTTTATATTAGCGTTGAATTCAGTTATCATTTATATTTTTCATTTTTCATTTTCTTTAATGTAGGATCAATATTTCATATTTAAGTGTTTTATAATTTATATTTTCTAAATAATAAAGTGTTTATGTTTGTCAGTTTTTATTCTTTTTCTATACATTAATTTTCCTGAGGAGGAGCCAGCTTTGGTAATACTGTCTGAAGTTGTTACAGGGCTGAGTAAACCTTTACACCATGTCTTAAAGCTATGTATTTTTCCTGCCTCCTCTACCTCAGTTGCCAGACTATTCCACTTCCTGACAACTTTCTAACACCCCTTTGACTCATCTGGGTCTTCAACTTCCTATTGTGACCCCTTGTTTCTGTGTCCCCTCTCTGGAACATCCTGTCTTTGTCCACCTTGTTTATTCCACGCAGCATTTTATATGTCGTTATCATGTCTCCCCTAACCTTCCTGTCCTCCAGTGTCGTCAGGCCGATTTTCCTTAACCTTTCTTTGTAGGAACTAGCATTCTTGCAAACCTTTGCACTTTCTCTAATTTCTTGACGTGTTTGACCAGGTGTGGTTTCCAAACTGGTGCTGTATACTCCAGCATGGGCCTGACGTACACAGTGTACAGTGTCCTGAAGGATTCGTTACTGAGGTATCGGAATACTATTCTTAGGTTTGCCAGGCGCCCATATGCTGCAGCAGTTATCTGGTTGATGTGTGCCTCCGGAGACGTGCTCGGTATTATACTCACCCCAAGATCTTTCTTCTCGAGTGAGGTTTGCAGTCTTTGGCCACCTAGCTTATACTCTGTCTGCAGTCTTCTTTGCCCTTCCCCGATCTTCATGACTTTGCATTTGGCTGGGTTAAATTCGAGTAACCAGTTGTTGGACCAGGTGTCCAGCCTGTCCAGGTGTCTTTGGAGTCCTGTCTGATCCTCATCTGATTTAATTCTTCTCATTAACTGTGTGTGTGAAGGTT
Organism: Cherax quadricarinatus; assembly: GCF_038502225.1. Lineage (NCBI taxonomy): Eukaryota > Metazoa > Arthropoda > Malacostraca > Decapoda > Parastacidae > Cherax > Cherax quadricarinatus. The sequence goes on along the minus strand of NW_027195545.1, from coordinate 71,819 downwards.
GGTGTTTGTTGTGGGGAGGGAAAGGGGGAGGGTGTGAGTGTGTATGTACATACACACACACACACACACACACACACACACACACACACACACACACACACACACATGAGAGAGATGGTACAAAGGCGAAAGGAGGAAAGAGAGGGGATGGAGAAGACAGACAGGAGATCCCAGACCCAGGAAGAAGATCAAATACAGCCTCCCTCACAGCTTCCTATAGAAGCCTCCCAACCAGGTCAACCCCAGTGCAACCAAACACTCTAAATCAAAACACCCATGCCACATCCAATGCCCCCACCCACTACATTACAAACTCCACCCCCACAGCAACAACCCATAGTTCCTTACCAGATCTCCCACTTCCCCAACCCCAATATACCTCCCAGACCACAGTCTTAGAAAAGAAGTTGAAGGTGTGGTATACAAATGCAGATGGAATAACAAACAACTATGAGGAATGGCACGAAAGAATCAAAGAGACATCCCCAGACATAATAGCACTCACAGAAACAAAACTCACCAGAATAATAACAGATTCAATCTTTCCATCCGGATACCAAATCCTCAGGAAAGACAGAGGGAGGAGAGGGGGAGGAGGAGTTGCACTGCTCATTAAAAACCAGTGGGATTTTGAGAAAATGGAAGGAATGGATGGCATGGGCGAAAGGGACTACTTAGTAGGAACAATCCAGTCTGAGGGACATAAGGTGATAATTGCAGTAATGTACAACCCACCACAGAACTGCAGGAGGCCAAGAGAAGAATACGATGAGAGCAACAGAGCAATGATCGACACACTAGCCGAGGTGGCCAGGAGAGCACACATGGGGGGGAGCAAAGTTACTAGTTATGGGTGATTTCAATCACAAGGAGATTGACTGGGAAAACCTGGAGCCCCATGGGGGTCCCGAAACATGGAGAGCCAAGATGATGGATGTGGTACTGGAAAACCTCATGCATCAACATGTTAGAGACACTACCAGAGAGAGAGGATGTGAGACCTCTACCCACTCTACCGGAGGTATCCCAGCGAGTGAGCACGTCTCCTGTATATCCCAGTGCTTAACAAAATAGGGAATAGCATATGAAGGTACAAATAAAAATGGGAACTATGGCTATAGTTTACTTAATAACATAAAAGGGCTAGAATACAACATATCCTGATGGAAATTTACACAATATAACAATTGACCTATGAGACTTATTACCAGGGGGGAAGGGTAGATGTTATCAGTAACACGGACTAGTACTCACTCTTAATTCACCGACCAGCTGACCCGAGATTCCCAATGCGTGGTCCAGTACACACGCGGCTGTCCAGAGCTCTCGCTCGACGGACCTGTCACCAACAACCTCTTTGCCCCGCTCTTCCCTGGGCTTATATCGTAGTCAAAGTACCCCCTCCCCAATGGTGTATGTACCACGTGTTACGACCTGACGCCGAGATCTGACGCTGTTAAGAACAAAAGACCTCAGACGTGGGCGTGACTACCCGACATTTGCTAAGGCAGGTGTGACCATATAATTAGGTCTCCCTAGAGACCTCACAAGCCCATCTGAACTGCATCACAAGGAGAGGATGAACCAGCAAGGCTGGACCTTGTATTCACCATGAGTAGTTCGGACATCGAGGGTATCATGTATGAAAGGCCCCTGGGAGCCAGTGATCATGTGGTTCTGTGCTTCGACTACATAGTTGAGCTCCAAGTGAAGAGAGTAGCAGGAATAGGCTGGGAAAAACCAAACTACAAAAGGGGGAACTACTCAGGCATGAGGAACTTCCTTCAAGACATTCAGTGGGAGAGGGAACTGACAGGAAAACCAGTACAAGAAATGATGGACTATGTAGCAACAAAATGCAAGGAGGCAGAGGAGAGGTTTGTTCCCAAGGGAAACAGAAATAATGGGAAGAACAGAACGAGTCCTTGGTTCACCCAAAGGTGTAGGGAGGCAAAAACTAGGTGTACTAGAGAATGGAAAAGGTACAGAAGACAGAGAACTCAGGAAAATAAAGAAATCAGCCGAAGAGCCAGAAACGAATATGCACAGATAAGAAGGGAGGCTCAGAGACAATATGAAAATGACATAGCATCAAAAGTAAAGACTGACCCGAAGCTGTTGTACAGCCACATCAGGAGGAAAACAACAGTCAAGGACCAGGTAATCAGACTGAGGAAGGGTGATGGGGAATTCACAAGAAACGACCAAGAGGTATGTCAGGAGCTCAACACAAGATTTAAAGAGGTATTTACAGTGGAAAGCAGTAGGACTCCAGGAAATCAGAACAGGGGGGCACACCAGCAAGTGCTGGATGAGGTACATATAACCAAGGAGGAGGTGAAGAAGCTGCTATGCGAACTTGACACCTCAAAGGCGGTGGGATCAGACAACATCTCTCCATGGGTCTTTAAAGAGGGAGTTTAGCGCTTCCCCTTTGATTATAATAATAATAATAATTTAAAGAGGGAGCAGAGATATTGTGTGAGCCATTAACAAAGATCTTCAACACATCATTTGAAACTGGGCAACTCCCTGAGGTATGGAAAATGGCAAATATAGTCCCAATTTTTAAAAAGGGAGACAGACATGAGGCACTAAACTACAGACCTGTATCACTAACGTGTATAGTATGCAAGGTCATGGAGAAGATCATCAGGAGGAGAGTGGTGGGACACCTGGAAAGAAACAAGTGTATAATTGACAACCAGCACGGTTTCAGGGAAGGAAAATCCTGTGTCACAAACCTACTAGAGTTTTATGACAAGGTGACAGAAGTAAGACAAGAGAGAGAGGGGTGGATCGACTGCATATTTTTGGACTGCAAGAAGGCCTTCGACACAGTTCCTCACAAGAGGTTACTGCAAAAGCTAGAGGATCAGGCACACATAACAGGAAAGGCACTGCAATGGATCAGAGAATACCTGACAGGGAGGCAACAACGAGTCATGGTACGCGACGAGGTGTCAGAGTGGGCACCTGTGACAAGCGGGGTTCCACAGGGGTCAATCCTAGGACCTGTGCTGTTCTTGGTATATGTGAACGACATAACGGAAGGGATAGACTCAGAAGTGTCCTTGTTTGCAGATGATGCGAAGTTAATGAGAAGAATCAAATCGGATGAGGATCAGGCAGGACTACAAAGAGACCTGGACAGGCTACAAGCCTGGTCCAGCAACTGGCTCCTTGAATTTAACCCTGCCAAATGCAAAGTCATGAAGATCGGGGAAGGGCAAAGAAGACCGCAGACACAATATAGTTTAGATGGCCAAAGACTGCAAACCTCACTCAAGGAAAAAGATCTGGGGGTGAGCATAACACCGAGCATATCTCCTGAGGCGCACATCAATCAGATAACTGCTGCAGCATACGGGCGCCTGGGAAACCTACGGATAGCGTTCCGATACCTCAGTAAGGATTCGTTTAAGACTCTGTATACCATTTACGTCAGGCCCATACTGGAGTATGCAGCACCAGTTTGGAATCCACACCTAGTCAAGCACATCAAGAAATTAGAGAAAGTGCAAAGGTTTGCAACAAGACTAGTCCCAGAGCTACGGGGATTGTCCTACGAAGAAAGGTTGAGGGAAATTGGCCTGACAACACTGGAGGACAGGAGGGTCAGGGGAGACATGATAACGACATATAAAATACTGTGCGGAATAGACAATGTGGACAAAGACTGGATGTTCCAGAGAAGGGACACAGACACAAGAGGTCACAATTGGAAGTTGAAGACTCAGATGAATCAAAGGGATGTTAGGAAGTATTTCTTCAGTCATAGAGTAGTCAGGCCGTGGAATAACCTAGAAAGTGACGTAGTGGAGGCGGGAACCATACATAGTTTTAAGGCGAGGTATGATAACGCTCATGGGACAGGGAGAGAGAGGACCTAGTAGCAATCAGCGAAGAGGCGGGGCCAGGAGCTGTGACTCGACCCCTGCAACCACAAATAGGTGAGTACATATATATATATATATATATATATATATATATATATATATATATATAATATATATATATATATATATATATATATATATATACATACATACATACATAAATACATACATACATGCACGGGGCCAGGAGCTATGAATCGACCCCTGAAACTATAATTAGGTGAGTGCACACACACACACACACAAGGACGAATCTGGGAGGGAGGAATGGGAGGCAGAGCTCAAAAAAAGGGAGGAAGACTGGGGAAGGAGACTAGATGAGCTGGAAGGGAAGATGGAAAAGAGGTTAGCAGCAGAATGCAGAAGGTGGAAGCAACAGGCCACAGCAGCAGAAATCAAGATAGAGAGATTAGAAGAGGAGCTGAGACATCTGAAACAGCACAGAGACAAAGATATTACAGAGTAGCATCGGCAATGGCTACATCAGACACAGACAACAGGTCTGAAGGAAGAATGGAAACTAAACTGTATGCAGAGGTCCTGTCAAACCCACATGGGGCCAAAACAAAGACAGGGAGCACACTTGGACAGAATGAGAAGTTGGAAGACATTGAAGGAACTAGGACATGTGCAGGGATCATACCAGATACCTGTGGGGGCCAGGAACAGGTGAGCAGGAAGGACAAACCAAGAAGCATAGGGGCCATAACTAGGGAAGGGACTGAAGGAAAGAACACTCCACGGGAAGGAACTAAAACACATCAGAGGATGCAATGGGAGTCACAGTGGGAGGTGGAAAGGGAGAGATCCGTGTTTGTCTATGGGCTAGACGAAGCTAAAGGGAAAACTTATGATGAAAGAAAGCAGGAGGAGAAAAAAGCGATTGAAGATATCATAAAGGTGATAGGCGAGGGGGACATGACCTAGGTGGCAATTTTTCGGAGATTTGGGTGGTTCACAAAGAAAAGGAATCGGCCTCTCAAAGTAATTTTCAAGGCAGAATCAACCCAAACCATGATCCTGCAGGAGAAAGCACGGCTGAGAGGCAAGCACGAGTTCCGGAGTGTGTACCTCGATCGAGGCAGAACACAGGACGAAAGGAAAACGATGAAAGAGAGAGTTCAGAAACGAAAGGAGAAATGGGAGGAAATGAAAAAGGAGAGCAGAATAACCCAGGATCAAATGGAAGGACAAGCATATCCCCCAGAAACACCTGCAGAAGGACTCCAGCCACGACACCCCCAAGGCAACTGAACAATCCAAACCAACCATCACACACCGATCCCTCTGTTCCCTCCCCCCGCACCACAGTTATAGTATTAGAACAGAAGTTGAAGGTTTGGTACACAAATGCAGATGGATTAACGAATAAACATGAGGAATGGCAAGAAAGAATCAATGAGAAGTCCCCAGACATCATAGCAGTTACAGAAACAAAACTCATGGAGACAATAACAGATGCAATCTTCCCACCAGGATATCAGATCATGAGGAAAGATAGAAGGGGCAGGGGGGGAGGTGGGGTTGCTCTGCTCGTAAAAAACAGATGGAAATTCGAGAAAATGGAAGGCATAGATGAGATGGGAGAAAGAGACTACATAGTAGGTACACTTCAGTCTGGGGAACACAAAGTGGTCATTGCAGCGATATATAATCCACCACAAAACTGCAGGAGGCCAAGAGAGGAATATGAAGAGAGCAACAGAGCAATGGTGGACACACTTGCTGAGGTGGCAAGAAGAGCTCACTCCAGCAGAGCAAAGTTGCTGGTTATGGGGGATTTCAACCACAGGGAGATTGACTGGGAAAACCTGGAGCCACATGGGGGTCCCGAAACATGGAGAGCCAGGATGTTGGACGTGGTGCTGGAAAACCTCATGCACCAACATGTAAAGGACACTACCAGAGTGAGAGGGAAGGATGAACCAACAAGATTGGACCTTGTGTTCACCCTGGGCAGCTCAGACATTGAGGACATCAAGTATGAGAGTCCACTAGGAGCTGGCGACCACGTGCTTCTGTGCTTTGAATACATAATAGAGCTGCAAGTAGAGAGAATAACAGGAGTTGAATGGGAAAAGCCTGACTATAAAAGAGGGGACTACATAGGGTTGAAGAACTTCTTGTGGGAGGTCCAGTGGGACAGAGAACTGGCAGGAAAGCCAGTAAATGAAATGATGGAATATGTGACAACAAAATGCAAGGAGGCAGTGGAAAGGTTTATTCCCAAGGGCAACAGTAGCAACGGGAAGACCAGAACGAGCCCCTGGTTTACCTGACGGTGTAAGGAGGCAAAAACAAAGTGCAATAGAGAATGGAAAAAGTACAGAAGGCAGAGAACACACGAAAATAGGGAGATCAGTCGCAGAGCCAGGAATGAGTATGCACAGGTAAGGAGGGAGGCCCAGCGACAGTATGAAAATGACATAGCATCGAGAATCAAGACTGACCCGAAACTTGTATAGCCACATCAGGAGGAAGACAACAGTCAAAGACCAGGTGATCAGATTAAGGACAGAAGGTGGAGAACTCACAAGAAATGATCAGGAGGTATGTGAGGAGTTGAACAGGAGATTTAAGGAAGTTTTTACAGTACAGACAGGAAGTGCTGTGGGAAGACAGCACAGAAGGGAACATCAAGAGGGAATATACCAACAAGTGTTGGATGACATACGAACAACTGAGGAGGAGGTGAAGAAGCTCCTAAGTGACCTTGACACCTCAAAGGCGATGGGACCGGACAACATCTCCCCATGGGTCCTTAGAGAAGGAGCAGAGATGCTGTGTGTGCCTCTAACCACAATCTTCAACACATCCCTTGAAACTGGGCAACTACCTGAGAAATGGAAGACAGCTAATGTAGTCCCCATATTTAAGAAAGGAAACAGAAACGAGGCGCTAAACTACAGACCTGTGTCTCTGACATGTATTGTGTGCAAAGTCATGGAGATTATCAGGAGGAGAGTGGTCGAACACCTGGAAAGGAACAAGATTATAAATGAAAACCAGCATGGGTTCATGGAAGGCAAATCTTGTATCACAAACCTCCTGGAGTTTTATGAGAAGGTAACAGAAGTAAGACACGAGAGAGAGGGGTGGGTAGATTGCGTTTTCCTAGACTGCAGGAAGGCCTTTGACACAGTTCCCCACAAGAGACTAGTGCAGAAGCTGGAAGATCAGGCGCATGTAACAGGGAGGGCACTGCAATGAATCAGGGAATACCTGACAGGGAGGCAGCAACGAGTCATGGTACGTGAAGAGGTATCACAGTGGGCGCCTGTGACGAGCGGGGTCCCACAGGGGTCAGTTCTAGGACCAGTGCTATTTCTGATAAATGTGAACGACATGATGGAAGGAATAGACTCTGAAGTGTCCCTGTTCGCAGATGATGTGAAGTTGAGGAGAAGAATTAAATCGGATGAGGATGAGGCAGGACTGCAAAGAGACCTGGACAGGCTGGACATGTGGTCCAGTAACTGGCTTCTCGAATTCAATCCAGCCAAATGCAAAGTCATGAAGATTGGGGAGGGGCAAAGAAGACTGCAGACAGAGTATAGGCTAGGTGGACAAAGACTACAGACCTCACTCAGGGAGAAAGACCTTGGGGTGACCATAACACCGAGCACATCACCGGAGGCACACATCAACCAAATAACTGCTGCAGCATACGGGCGCCTGGCAAACCTGAGAATAGTGTTCCGATACCTTAATAAGGAATCGTTCAAGACACTGTACACTGTGTATGTTAGGCCCATACTGGAGTATGCAGCACCAGTCTGGAACCCACACCTGGTCAAGCACGTCAAGAAGTTAGAGAAAGTACAAAGGTTTGCAACAAGGCTAGTCCCAAGGAAAGGTTGAGGAAAATCGGACTGACAACACTGGAGGACAGAAGGGTCAGGGGAGACATGATAACGACATACAAGATACTGCGGGGAATAGACAAGGTGGACAGAGATAGGATGTTCCAGAGAGGGGACACAGGGACAAGGGGTCACAACTGGAAGCTGAAGACTCAGACGAGTCACAGGGACGTTAGGAAGTATTTCTTCAGTCATAGAGTTGTCAGGAAGTGGAATAGCCTAGCAAGTGAAGTAGTGGAGGCAGGAACCATACATAGTTTTAAGAAGAGGTATGATACAGCTCAGGAAGTAGAGAGAGGGAGGACCTAGTAGTGATCAGTGAAGAGGCGGGGCCAGGAGCTGAGTCTCGACCCCTGCAACCACAATTAGGTGAGTACAATTAGGTGAGGTGAATACACACACACACACACACACACACACACACACACACACACACACACACACACTCACACACACACACACACACACACACACACACACACACACACACACACACACACACACACAGTATGTTACCAGGTCTCCCACCCCCACAGGCCCCCCAAACCACAGTGTTGGAAAGGAAACTGAAGGTATGGTACACAAACGCTGATGGAATAACAAATAAGTGGGAGGAGTGGCACGAAAGAGTCAAAGAGGAATCACCGGACATCATAGCTCTCACAGAAGCCAAGCTTACAGGTATGATAACAGATGCCATCTTTCCAATGGGATACCAGATCCTGAGGAAAGACAGAGGGAACAGTGGGGGTGGAGGAGTGGCATTGCTGATCAAAAACCGATGGAATTTTGATGAGCTGGAGAGAGGAGACAGCGGAGAAGAAAGTGATTACATAGCGGGAACTCTTCACTCTGGATGTCCCAAGGTGGTAATAGCAGTGATGTATAACCCACCACAGAACAGCAGGAGGCCAAGGCAAGAGTACAACGAGAGCAATAGAGCGATGGTTGACACACTGGCTAGAGTGGCCAGAAGAGCTCATGCATGCAGGGCAAAGCTCCTGATCATGGGTGACTTTAACCACAAGGAGATCGATTGGGAGAACTTGGACCCGCATGGGGGCCAAGATACATGGAGGGCTAAGATGATGGAGGTGGTACTGGAAAACTTCATGTACCAACACGTAAGGGACACTACAAGAGAGAGAGGAGAGGATGAACCAGCAAGGCTAGACTTAGTATTCACCTTGAGTAGTGCAGATATCGAGGACATCACATATGAAAGACCCCTTGGGGCCAGTGACCATGTGGTTTTAAGCTTCGAATGCACAGTAGAGCTACAAGTGGAGGGAGAAGCAGGAAGGCCAGGACGAATGAAGCCAAACTACAAGAAAGGGGACTACACAGGAATGAGAAACTTCCTGAACGGGGTTCAGTGGGACAGAGAACTGGCAGGGAAGCCAGTTAATGAGATGATGGAATATGTAGCAACAAAATGCAAGAAGGCTGAGGAGAGGTTTGTACCCAAGGGTAACAGGAATAATGAAAAAGCCAGGATGAGCCCATGGTTTACCCAAAGGTGCAGGGAGGCAAAAACCAAGTGTGCTAGGGAATGGAAGAAATATAGAAGGCAAAGGACCCAGGAGAATAAGGAGAGCAGTCGTAGAGCCAGAAACGAATATGCACAGATAAGAAGGGAGGCCCAAAGACAATATGAAAATGACATAGCAGCGAAAGCCAAATGTGACCCGAAACTGTTGTACAGCCACATCAGGAGGAAAACAACAGTCAAGGACCAGGTAATCAGGCTAAGGAAGGAAGGAGGAGAGACAACAAGAAATGATCGTGAAGTATGTGAGGAACTCAACAAGAGATTCAAAGAAGTGTTCACAGAGGAGACAGAAGGGGCTCCAGAAAGACGGAGAGGTGGGGCACACCACCATGTGCTGGACACAGTGCACACAACCGAGGAAGAAGTGAAGAGGCTTCTGAGTGAGCTAGATACCTCAAAGGCAATGGGGCCAGATAACATCTCCCCATGGGTATTGAGAGAGGGAGCAGAGGCACTATGTGTACCCCTAACAACAATATTCAATACATATATCGAAACAGGGAGATTGCCTGAGGCATGGAAGACAGCAAATGTAGTCCCAATCTTTAAAAAAGGAGACAGACATGAAGCATTAAACTACAGACCAGTGTCACTGACATGTATAGTATGCAAAATCATGGAGAAGATTATCAGGAGAAGAGTGGTGGAACACCTAGAAAGGAATGATCTCATCAACAGCAGCCAACATGGTTTCAAGGATGGGAAATCCTGTGTCACAAACCTACTGGAGTTCTATGACATGGTGACAGCAGTAAGACAAAAGAGAGAGGGGTGGGTGGATTGCATATTCTTGGACTGCAAGAAGGCGTTTGACACAGTTCCACACAAGAGATTGGTGCAAAAACTGGAGGACCAAGCAGGGATAACAGGGAAGGCACTACAATGGATCAGGGAATACTTGTCAGGAAGACAGCAGCGAGTCATGGTACGTGGCGAGGTGTCAGAGTGGGCACCTGTGACCAGCGGGGTCCCACATGGGTCAGTCCTAGGACCAGTGCTGTTTATGGTATTTGTGAACGACATGACGGAAGGAATAGACTCTGAGGTGTCCCTGTTTGCAGATGACGTGAAGTTGATGAGAAGAATTCACTCGATCGAAGACCAGGCAGAACTACAAAGGGATCTGGACAGGCTGCAGACCTGGTCCAGCAATTGGCTCCTGGAGTTCAATCCCACCAAGTGCAAAGTCATGAAAATTGGGGAATGGCAAAGAAGACCGCAGACGGAGTACAGTCCAGGGGGGCCAGAGACTACAAACCTCACTCAAGGAAAAAGATCTTGGGGTGAGTATAACACCAGGCACATCTCCTGAAGCGCACATCAATCAAATAACTGCTGCAGCATATGGGCGCCTAGCAAACCTCAGAACAGCATTCCGACATCTTAATAAGGAATCGTTCAGGACCCTGTACACCGTGTACGTTAGGCCCATATTGGAGTATGCGGCACCAGTTTGGAACCCACACCTAGCCAAGCACGAAAAGAAACTAGAGAAAGTGCAAAGGTTTGCAACAAGACTAGTCCCAGAGCTAAGAGGTATGTCCTACGAGGAGAGGTTAAGGGAAATCAACCTGACGACACTGGAGGACAGGAGAGACAGGGGGGACATGATAACGACATACAAAATACTGAGAGGAATTGACAAGGTGGACAAGGACAGGATGTTCCAGAGATTGGACACAGTAACAAGGGGACACAGTTGGAAGTTGAAGACACAGATGAATCACAGGGATGTTAGGAAGTATTTCTTCAGCCACAGAGTAGTCAGTAAGTGGAATAGTTTGGGAAGCGATGTAGTGGAGGCAGGATCCATACATAGCTTTAAGCAGAGGTATGATAAAGCTCACGGTTCAGAGAGAGTGACCTAGTAGCGATCAGTGAAGAGGCGGGGCCAGGAGCTCGGACTCAACCCCCGCAACCTCAACTAGGTGAGTACAACTAGGTGAGTACACACACACACACACACACACACACACACACACACACACACATATATATATATATATATATATATATATATATATATATATATATATATATATATATATATATATATATATATATATATATATATATATATATATATATATATATATATATATATATATATATATATATATATATATATATATATATATATATATATATATATATATATATATATATATATATATATATTATATATATATATATATATATATATATATATATATATATATATATATATTTATTTATTTATTTATTTATTTATTTATTTGAACATGATGCAGTGAAGTACAAAGGAATACAGTTATTACAGTGCAACATGCCAAAGGCCCTTGTATGCAGAGCATTATGGACAGGTTTAAAATTAACTTAAAATTAACAAAGCAATGATATATTCAGTGGTAAAAACATTATTGTAAACAGATAACAATTTAGCACAAATGAGTATTACAAAGACAGGTCATATGGTCATTTACTGTGTTGCTGAGCATTCAGTAGAATTGAGTATTCTGTTAGGTAACGTAATTAAAAAATAACAAAGTTTGATTGGGTCACAGGTTAGACATTTATGAGATACAATAATGAGAAACATTTATGAGATATAATTTATGAGATACAATTATTCAGTATTTATTTAGTTGTGGGTGAGTAAGTGATTTTTGAGAAGAGACTTGAATTTATAAACAGTGTTTCTTTTATATTCACAGGAAATGAATTCCAGATTTTAGGGCCTTTTATGTGCATTGAGTTTTTGCATAGCGTGAGATGGACACGAGGAACATCAAAGAGTGATCTGTGTCTTGTGTTATGGTCATGTGTTCTATTGAGGTTGGTTAGGAGACGTTTGAGGGGAGGGTTTATATCAGAGTTAAGTGTTCTATGTATGTAGTAGGTGCAGTAATAAGTATGGATGTTTTGTATGGTGAGTAGGTTTAGAGTTTTGAATATTGGTGGAGTGTGCTGCCTGTAGTGGGAATTTGTTATCATTCTGACTGCAGCTTTTTGTTGGGTAATTAATGGTCTGAGATGGTTTATTGTTGTTGAGCCCCATGCACAAATTCCATAGGTGAGATAGGGGTAAATAAGTGAGTGATATAGGGCCAGGAGGGTTGACTGTGGAACATAGTACCGTATCTTCGATAGTATGCCTACGGTCTTGGAAAGTTTTTTTGGAAATTTGTTGTATATGTGTTTGAAATTTGAGTCTATTATCAAGGTGGATTCCTAAGAATTTTCCCTCTGTGAGTTTTGTGATAGGTGATCCGTTTATCATTATGTTAAGAGGTACATCTGTAGCTCTGTTACCAAACTGAATGAAGTAGGTTTTGTCAATGTTTAGTGTAAGTTTGTTAGTACTCATCCAGGTAGATATTTTCTGTAATTCGGTATTTTACAGTATTGGCTTGCGTGACTGGGCTCGGGTGAGAGAAGACGTATGTAGTGTCATCTGCAAATAGTATGGGTTTGAGTAGTTGCGATGCATTTGGTAGGTCATTTATGTATATGAGAAAGAGAAGAGGGCCTAGGACACTTCCCTGTGGGACACCAACTGTAATTGGCTGTGCGGAAGAGTTTGCCCCGTTTGTGTACACATATTGGCTTTTGTTGCCGAGGTAAGACTTTAGGTAGTTGAGGGAGTGCCCTCATATACCATAGTGTGACAATTTTATATGGAGCAAGTCATGGTCAACTGTATCAAAAGCTTTACGTAAGTCTATGAAGATCCCCAGTGGGACATCTTTTTTCTCTATTGCAGTGTATATGTGTTCTAGCATGTGTATAATAGCATCGTTAGTATTTTTATTAGGCCTGAACCCAAATTGACAGAGGTTGAGTATGTTGTATGAGATGAGGTAGGAATAGATTCGCTTATGAATTAATTTTTCGAAGATTTTAGAGAGAGGGTGTAAGTTGGATATTGGCCTCTAGTTATTCAAGTTTGTTTGGTCTTCTCCTTTATGGATCGGGGTGACCCTTGTTATTTTGAGAACTGTAGGGAAGGTAGAGGATTCTATAGATTTGTTAATGAGTGTTGCAATGATTGGTGATAGTACTTGTGACGCTTTTTTGTATATAAAGGGAGATAAGGCATTTAAATCTCCTGTCTTGTTTTTTAGTGTGTTGATAATAAGGGGGACTTCAGCAGGGTTAGTCGGAGCTAGGAACAGTGTGTTCGGGTAGTTGCCAGTGAGGTAGTCATTGGGTGGGGTATCTGAGCTTGGGATTTTATTGGCAAGGTTTTTTTCCTATAGTGGAGAAGAAATTATTGAGTCTGTTTGCTGTTTCAGTTGGTGGGAGTTGGGGTTCATCGGGTTTTGTTAATTCAATTTCACTATTTCGTGATATCTTTTTTGTTCCTAGAATTTCAGATAGGGTTTTCCAGGTCTTTTTTATATCACCTCGTAAGTTGGATAATCTGTCCTCATAATACATTTTTTTAGCCCTTCTTATCAGGCTGGTTAGGACTGACGAGTAACGTTTTGTTTGGTCTCTGGTTATGTGTCCCATTCTGTACTGTTTTTCGTATAGGTGCTTTGTATTTATGGATTTGAGAATGCTGGGTGTTAGCCAGGGACTGTTCAGTCTCTTAGCTGTCATCTGTTTAGTTTTTTAGGGCAGTGCTTGCTATAGAGGTATTGGGTCTTTTTTTTAGAAAATTATTAATACATTCGTCAATATCTGTATAGATTTGTAGCTCAGTGTGCCAGTCGATGTTTGAATATCTGTATAGATTTCTAGCTCAGTGTGCCAGTCAGTGCTTGTCACTGCTACTGTAAAGTTATTAATGGCTGCCTCATTGTGAAGTCTGAAAGTGACTTTAGTAGTGTCTTGGGGTAATTTGCCAAGATTTGTGATGAGGAAGGTAGGGTAGTGATCTGTGGTATTATCTGTGATTATGCCTGATTTTGAAGGGGATATGGTGTTGGTCCAGATGTGGTCTAGTAGGGAAACACTAGTCTCTGTAACTCCTGTAGGTTTTGTTACTGTTGGTAGCAACATGCAGTTACTCATTGTGTTTGTGAATTCAGTAACGTGTGGATCCTGGTCTTGAAGGAGATTTATATTGAAGTCACCTCAGAGTAGTAAGTGATCTTTGTTCATGCGTGCATCAGTTATCATACTTCCTAGGTTTTCACTAAAACGGCTAATGTTTGACTGTGGTACTCTGTAGATGTTTATCACTGTGAGAGGTTTTTGTAGGTATTTGGATTTGAATTTAGCTATTATATATTCCCCATGTTCATCCCTTGTGCAAGTACTAGTGATACATTCTAGTTGGTCTGAGTAGTATATAGCTGTGCCACCCCCTTGTTGGTCTGGCCTACAGTTGTGTATGGCTGTGTAACCAGGAATGGCATAGACATCTGTAGTGTCAGACTTTAGCCAGGTTGGTTTCGGTGAGAGTAATGATGGATATACTGGCATGCAGGGAATTTAGTAATGCTATGAGGTCATCGTAATGTTTACTTAAAGATCTGATATTGTAGTTAAAGATAGTTATGTTGTTGTTGGCTCTGAGAGGTGCCTTTGATTGTTCTGCTGTGTAGTAATTACAGTTACTGTTTGATTCATTTAAGTCATTCAGTAAGAGGTTGGTATCAGGATCAATGCTTGTAATCATAAGATTTATAGTGAATCTATAGTTAGAATTAAGTATAAGACAAAGTAAATATTCTAAAGCTATTTAGATTAGATTTTGCCACCAAAGTGGCTAGTTTATTGTGCACCCCATATCCATCCTGTGGACGGTAGCGCGAGAGCATATGGATACACAAAAGGCCTAGGAACTAGGCCCCAAAGGGTTAACAGGAATACATATGGATTTATATCTACATATCTATAGTTCACTTATCTGTTACAAGCAAATTTAGGAAATTTGCTTAGTATATCTGGTATCTTATTTTCATTAATAAGATATCTTGACATGTCACATAGGTTATTATACTGTCTGTCTCTGTATTCCTCAATAAGTGGACAATTAAGCACATAGTGTTCAAGAGAGTGACCATATGCCTGATCACATAATTTACATTTAGTTTGATCATCATCTGTGTGTCTCCCAAACTGCCAGAAGTACTTGTAACCAAGCCTAAGCCTGGCCACTACAACATCAGTCAGTCTGTTCACATTGCAAGTTGCTCCATAAACATACTTATCTACGTTCATGTTATCATAGTGGGTTATAGATCTACTCAGGCTTCTAACTGCATTCCTATAACAATCATTTTCATTATTTACTTCTCTCCTAATATTATTCCTAATGCTAGACACAGTTATACCAAAGTTATATTCTACATTCTCCTTCTCGATACTCTTCTTGGCTAACATATCAACTTTATCATGAAGGAGTAATCCAATGTGTGATGGGATCCATAGCAATTGTACATTAATTCCTTTGTCCCTAATTTTTGAGTATCTATACCTGGCTTCCCCAATGAGCATGTTGTTGGAGTCATTATATGAGCCAAGAGCCTTCAATGATGACATAGAATCAGTAATGATGATAGAGTCAAGCTCAGTGTCATAGGTTAGCTTTAGCGCCATTAGGATTGCAAACAATTCAGTTTGCAGTGTAGACGCCCAGTTGTTAATTCTTATGCCTAACTCAACAAATTTATTATCGTTCTTAACTAGGGAGGTGGCAACAAGAGCAGATGCAGCCCTGCCAGAAGACTCCTGTTTAGATCCATCAGTGTATATAACTTGTGATAACTTGTTACTACCAGCTAGGTGAGAAATTTCTTCTTGAGCAGTTGCTCTAACAAGAGATTTAAGGAAGGGATTACTAGCAATGAGCTTCTTGGGAGGAACTTGTAGGTATGTGATATTAAATGAACACATCTTCCATGGAGGGGTGAAATGCTCTTGTTGCCTACAGTGATACAGTTCATGCAGGTTATAAAACTTAATGCAATTGCACGTTTTCACAATCCATTTAGATCTGTGTGTATTTACCTCTAGACACTTGGTAAGATTCACTGTGACAGTGTCTGGTTCGTTTCTCAACATTCTAATACCGAGTACAGTGTTAATTTCAACAATCCTATCACTGATACTAGAAATACCAAGCTCCTTCCTCATGTTAAGAACTTTTGTAGATCTGGGACAGCCAAGAATAATCCTGAGAGCTTCATTTTGCATTAACTCCAAGGGTCGGAGAGAACTTTCTCTAGCTAATATCAACATGGGAGCAGCATAATCAATTAAGGACCTAACATAGGCTATGTACATCATTCTCACGATTCTCACATTTGCACCATAGTTGGGATTGTAGCCAGCAACAGCTTTGAGAGCATTTAGCCTAGCTTTACATTTCTTGTTTAGTTGTGGTATAGTGGATTTGTTAAAGGGTACATCTACACCAAGATATCTGTAAGTTTTAACGTAGCTAATGATTTCACCCTGCAAATAGATGGGTGGGGGATGTCGTTTGCTTGTTAATATCTTAGTTTTAGAGGAAGATATTATGAGGCCTAGTCGATTACAAATTGCTTGAACTTCATTAAGAATGGTATTCATCTTCTTATGCCCTGTTGTATGGATCATGATATCATCAGCATAGCTTATAGCTATATGTTTAGGTGAGGCAGGTAGAGCATTTAGGAGAGCATTAATCAGAATATTAAATAGCATGGGACTAAGAACTCCTCCCTGCGGTGTACCTAAAGACATTTCTTTAGAATCACTTCTGAAGCCTTGGTAAAGGACAGAGGATACTCTATTTGACAGGTATCCTATTATCCAGCAGAGTAAGCTACCACCAATATTCATTTTGGCTAGTTCATGTAGTATAACGGTTCTGTTCGCAATATCAAATGCAGATTTTAGATCAAGAAAAGTGGTAAAACTAGTAGAGGTGTGTGCAGTGAGAAAGGTGGAAATACAGTTCTGCACACTTTTACCTTTCATGAACCCATAGAGGTAGGGGGAAAGTTGATGTCTGATTCTGTAGTACAGTCTGTTAAGCATCATTCTTTCAAAAGTTTTACAAAGACAACTAGTTAAGGAGATCGGCCTAAATGTATCAGGCTGTTGGGGCTTAGGGATAGGCACAATGAGACTATTGGTCCAGGAAGTAGGAAGAACGCCCTCAATGTAACTGAGATTATACAGTGCCAACAAAGGGTTATCAGGCACGTGCCTTAGAGTTCTGAGAATATCATAGGTTATACCATCCTCTCCAGGAGCAGTTGATCGACCTTTGGTTAATGCATTATCTAATTCATACTCGGTAAAGAGGCAATCACTCTCATCAATATTTTGGCTCATAAAATTAATCAGTTTCAACATTTCTTCAGAAGTACTCTCTAAATTTTTTCTAATATGAGATGGAAGGCTTTCATGCCTGGATGTTTTGGACCAGTCATTTATGAGGTCATTTGCTTTTTCAAGAGGAAAGGGATGAGCAACATTGCCAGTCTTTTTCCTGGTTATTTTATTTATACCTTTCCAAGCCAAACTCAAAGGGGTGGACCTATTTAATCCACTAACAAACTGTTCCCATTCCTGTTGCCTAAGTTCTTCCTTTCTATTCCTTGCATTTGTTAGTGCAGCTTGGAACGTTCTGAGCAGGTCTGGGGTTCTACATTCACGGTATGCTTTACCAATCCTCCTAGCTGCATGTGTTAGATTGCGCAGCTGTGGATCATTATAGTATTTACATTGGTTTTTATTGTTATTTATAGTGGAGGGTTTTTGTTTCCTATTCCTGCCCACTTGATCTGTGAGAACACTCTCAATAGTGGTAATTAAATCATCATTAAATTTTTGTGTGCCAATGGGCTCGTAATTCTTATACCATTGATCCAAGTGGTTAATAAAGTTGTCTCTGTGTTCTGGTTTGAGAATAAGTTTCCTCCTTCTGTATTTAGCTCCTTGATTGCTGGAGATGTGATCAAGATTGACAGTTGTTAGTCTTGGGAAGTGATCAGATAGAAGATCATCAACTATGACAGAGTCATGCATCGTATATGATGTATTAAATCCAAGACACAGATCTAGTATGCCACCATATATGTGAGTAGGCTCAGTAGTGCCCACAATTCGAACATTATCATGCTCATTTAGCAATCTCACTAGTTTAGTTCCATTGGTGTTTGTTATAGACCCACCAATATTCTTATGTCTGGCATTAAAATCTCCAAGAATGATGGTAGGTTCACTATTGATGCGATCTGGTAAAGCATCAGGTCGAAGCTGGTTCGCTGGGGCATAGAGATTAAAAATGTTTATGGAAAAATCGCCTGCATATACTTTGACACCATGATACTGCATGTTAACTCGACTCTGCAAGGAAAGGAGTGAATGTGGCAAGTTCTTTCTGACATACATCACACAACAGTTGGTTGACCTTAGGTTATAAGCTGCATATCCAGGCAAGTTTGGTGGAGGTGCTCCATCTTTCAATCTACATTCCTGCAAACAGATGACATCAATATTCTTGGTTGCACTAATATGATGTAAGTCAGGCAACCGCTTCCTGATGGAAGCAATGTTCCATGAAAAGATTTGTAATGTATCCATTGTAGTGAGTTATTACAATCTCTTGCTCATAAGATGGTAAAACTATTATGCTTTGACTACAGTGTGCAGATACTTAAGAGCAAATAGCATAGTTTGTACGTCTTTATCTTCAGGACCTTTATTTTTAAGCATTTTTCGGCATTTTGGCAGCCAGTGATAAGGCAAGTCTTGAAGGCAAGAGTTATGGGCTTCTTTCTCACAAATTGCTGGAAGCTGAACGGAGATTGCTGCACTTTTGACATCATCACCATGCTCAAGAGCATCATCCTGATTACATATATTTATTAAACTTGTCAGGATCTGTTCAAGATGCTCAATTTTTTTCTGGAAAGTTGTTATAATATGAGGAAGGTCTAACGAATCCAATGCCTCTCCGGAGGATGGCACTTCTGGGTTAGTGCTTTCTTTAACACCTATCACCTTAACAGGTACCATGGTTACATTAGTGTTCTCTGTTTCATCATTCATTGCAGGTAGGTCCTGTGCATCTGACTCATCTCCAATTTCCAGGGAGGTTACCTGTGTGGTGTCCGTCTGACTGTTGTAGTTGTGTGTATTGGGAGAAATGACAAACTCATCCCCATATTCAGGTGTAGCCATAGGTATCTGTAGTGGCAGACCAGTAGTTCCATATGTTGTGATAGAAACACAGGCCTTATCTCTAGGCTTTATTGAACATAGAATCTTCATAGTACTTCTGCAACAACAAAATATAATGACTAGTACATCTAATAATGGCTTCTACAGGGATGGTGATGTCTTGCATATGTCAAGAGAAAAGTTATAACTACAGGCCACATATTTAAACTCACCATGTAATCTGCATCGCTGATAAATGGATAAAGTAGGAGAGAATCACACACCATGTGTTGGTGCCCATGACACACACCAAACTGTTGTTGTTGTTAAGGGCCCCTAGAGGTGGTGCAGTATTATCCTGCTGCTGCTCCCCACAGGACCAGTATCACTACAATCTCCCCCTTCTAAAATATCAGAGACAGTAATCTCCCAAACTGTTAGGTGGGCGACGTACACGTCCCGACCTTCGTAGCCCTTGAGCCTCTTCACCAGGTTCGATATTTTCCAGCGGGGTTTGATTAACTGCTGGAGCAGAATCCTCTATTTCCATAGGGGTAGTCTCAAGGGGCTTTCCAGGAGAAAACGAAGCATCTTTCACATCTATTGGTGTATCTTGAGATTCCACACTAATAGGGATTTCAACTGGGGCTAAATGTCTTGTAGATACTGTAGTCTCTTCACCATTTTGGTAGCGAATGTGGGCGTAATGTGGATTAGCTTGCAGGAGCTCTACCTCTTCCACTAAAGGATCCGTCTTGTTCATCCTACGGTGACTCTTCAGGAGAACGGGTCCAGGATGACATAACCAAGTGGGCACGGAGGCTCCCGTAGAGGAACGACGTGAATAGTTGAGGAGTCTTTCATGAGGGGTTGCATTAGTAGCTGTGCACAGCAGTGATCTAATAGAGTGAAGAGCATCAGGTAGGACAGTTTGCCAGTGTTGAACAGGTAGATTGCGCGACTTTAATGTCATTGTAACTGCCTTCCATATAGTACCATTGAACCGCTCCACTTGACCATTGCCTTGAGGGTTGTAGCTTGTTGTTCTGCTGCAGGCAATACCTTTGCTAGCCAAAAACTCCTGAAGTTCGTTACTCATGAACGAGGATCCCCTGTCTGAATGGATATAAGCTGGCATACCAAAAATAGAGAACAACTGTGAAAGACAACTAATAACAGTTGAAGCAGCCATATTTGCACAGGGGAATACAAAGGGAAACCTTGAATATTCATCTACTATGTTAAGGAAATACCTATTCTGATTTGTGCTTGGTAGAGGTCCTTTGAAATCTATATTCAATCTTTCGAAAGGCTGGGTGGATTTTATGAGATGAGTCTTCTCTGGCTGATGAAAGTTTGGCTTGCACTCTGCACATACTCTGCATGCTCTGATCACTTGTCGCACATCTTCCACTGAGTAGGGCATGTTCTTTGATTTGACAAAATGGTACAGGCGTGTAACTCCTGGGTGACACAAAGCCTTGTGGAGAGCTGAGAGTGATTGCAAATCATGACATGCTGCTCCACAGTGGGACCTAGAGAATGCATCAGGTGAGATGTTCTCTTGACCCGGTCGGTACAGAATATCAAAGTCATAACACGATAGTTCCATCCTCCAGCGTAATATCTTGTCATTCTTTATCCTACTTTTGTGCCTCTTGTCGAACATATACATCACGGACCGTTGGTCAGTCCTTATGGTGAAATGTCTACCAGTTAAATAATGCCTCCAGTGGCGAACTGCTTCTATGATGGCCTGGGCTTCCTTTTCTACAGCAGCATAACATTTCTCTGATCCTTGAAAAGTTCTCGAAAAGAAGGCTACTGGTCGTCCTGCCTGAGATAAGACTGCAGCAATGGCAATGTCAGATGCATCCGTTTCCACTTCGAATGGTAGGGACTCATCAATGGCTTGAACTACTGAGTTTTCAATGTCCTGTTTGAGAGTATGGAAAGCGGCTTCTGCTTCCTTTGTCACAGGAAATGTGGCAGCACTCAATGGGCGGACTTTACTTGAATAGTTGTAGATCCATTGTGAGTAATAAGCAAAGAGACCAAGAGTTCTTCGGAGTGACTTTTTGTCTTGAGGCATTGGAAGTTCCCGTAGAGGTCGTAGTCGTTCAGGGTCTGGGAATATTGAACCTCCTTCCACTACATAACCAAGGATGCTAAGCCTTTTAGTTGAAAAAGTGCACTTTTCCTCATTGTAACTGATATTTTTCTTCTTGGCGGCTTCCAAAAACTTATCAAGGTTTGCATCATGTTCCTCCTGGGTCTTGCCACAAATGGTAACATTATCTAAATACGCGTAGGTTCCCATGAGTTGCTCTTCCTGAATGAGTGAATCCATAATTCGTTGGAAGCAGGCTACCCCATTGGTGACTCCAAAAGGGACTCTGGTAAACTGATACAGGCCATCACTAGCCTGAAACGCTGTGTATGGTTTATCTTCATTCCTTATAGGGACTTGATGATAGGCACTCTGCAGATCAATTGTGCTAAACACGTAGTACTGAGCAATTTTGTTCACTGTATCGTCAATTCGAGGTAGAGGGTACCCATCAAGAAGTGTAAATTTGTTGATTGTCTCAGAGTAATCGATAGCCAGTCTCCGTTTCCTATAACCATCTTTAACAACAACAACCTGTGCACGCCAAGGGGAATCACTCGGTTCTATAATACCCTCCTTCAGCAGCCTCTGAGTTTCTTTCTCAATGAACATCCGATCCTCATAAGAATAGCGGCGTGACTTAGCTGATATAGGATGGCAATCCGCGGTAAGATTTGCAAACAGCTTTGGTGGGTCTACCCTTAAAGTGCTAAGTCCACAGACAACAAGAGGAGGCAGTTCACCTCCATATGTTAAGGTGACACTACCATGCAGCTTCTGAAAGTCCTGACCAAGGATAACATCAGAGCACAGTTGTGGCAGAATAGCTAAATGTACATCTTGATAATCCTTTCCATTAACTCTGAGATTTACCTTACAAAACCCTAAGGTCTGAATAGAGAGAGATGTTGATGCCATGGAAACGGTACCTGATGAGTGATGTAGAGTCAAGGAGAGCCGTTTAACTAAGTCAAGGTTGATGAAACTCTCTGAGCTGCCACTATCAATAAGACCATCTACTTCTGTTCCTTTGATGAATACTTTCACAACTGCCTTTGACAGTGAATTTGGAGTAGCCGCAGAAGTCACTGTTGCTAGAGTCGCATGATCACTGGAATGTGTGGAGGCACTAGCTCTTGTTGATGCATTAGCACGACATACTTTAGCAAAGTGACCTTTCTTGTGGCATTTATGGCACATTGCTTCACGAGCAGGACACTTTGGACGTGGATGTCTTGAAAAACCACAAAAGAAACACACCGTACCTGCTGCTGCTGTCACTGAGGCAGGTTCCCCAGTAACTTCATTGCAAGAGTCTTGGTCAGGAATTGCAGCACTTACCACTCGAGAAGGCTGAGTGGTACTGTATACTTCAGAATTCTTCTGGGCTGAATCTAGAGCTCTTGCCTGGTCAAAGGCAGCGGCTAAGTCGAGAGTTTTATTCTCCAATAAACGCTGCCTTATTATTGGTGATTGCAGGCCACTGATAAAAGCATCCCTGATGGACTCTTCACAATACTGAGCAGCTGTCACTGCTTGGAAGTGACAGTCCTTACCTAAAATTTTCAGTGCTTGAAAGTATTCCTCTAAGGACTCATCAATCTGCTGGCGGCGAGTTGCAAGGCGATAGCGTGCAAAGATTTCATTTGTAGGTTTAATATACTGAGACTTGAGGGTTTTGATAGCATCTTCGTAGGTATTACACTCAGAAATAGCCTCATATATCTTAGGTGACACAAAATTGATGAGCAGACTTAGTTTATCTAGATCTTCTTTAGGAAGGGCTCCCAAGAAGTTTTCGAAAGTCTTAAACCAGTGCTTCCATTCCTGAGCAGCCGTTGATAAGCTGGGGTCACAGTCTAGCCTCTCAGGTTTCAGTAAACGCTCCATGTTGTGATGTAGTCTAGCGCAGGATCACCACCAGGTAGCCCAGGATTCTATGTTCAATAAATTGTTGTGATAGAAACACAGGCCTTATCTCTAGGCTTTATTGAACATAGAATCTTCATAGTACTTCTGCAACAACAAAATATAATGACTAGTACATCTAATAATGGCTTCTACAGGGATGGTGATGTCTTGCATATGTCAAGAGAAAAGTTATAACTACAGGCCACATATTTAAACTCACCATGTAATCTGCATCGCTGATAAATGGATAAAGTAGGAGAGAATCACACACCATGTGTTGGTGCCCATGACACACACCAAACTGTTGTTGTTGTTAAGGGCCCCTAGAGGTGGTGCAGTATTATCCTGCTGCTGCTCCCCACAGGACCAGTATCACTACAGGACTGTTATCAGGTTTACATCGAAGGTTGTTTGGGTTCTGACTGCAGTCCTTGTGGGAGACTGTAACCCCAACTTCTTTACAGTTAATACACTTAAATTTTCGGCTGTCAGGGCCTACTGTGCATTCTCTAGTGGAATGTTTCCCAGCACACTTACCACACCAAGAATGTAGTATTCCACAGTCTACTGCAACATGGCCATAGTGCTGGCATTTGTAACACCTACGTTTAGGGGGTAGGTACACTTCGATGTTTAGGAAACGTAAACCATGCACCCAGATATTCCGGGGGAGGGGCACAGGACCTACCCAACTGGCAATAATTTGGGATTTTCCTTTAAGTCTTTTAGGCTTGATGATATGCTCACTTAGAGTCAGATGGGATGGGTCCATGCAGAGAGGGTATCCAAAGATTATGATACTGACCCATTTTTTAAAGTGGTGAGTGTCTGATGGAGGTCGGAGCAGCTTAATATCCCCATAAGGTGTACTAAGTAGATCATTAATCAGCTCTTTATTCTGTTCCACAAACACAAAGTTGTGTGTGTTTTTCCTAAATTGGATCCTTGAGTTAGGATGCTTGTTTACAGCTTCCATTAGCCATGCACACTTAGCAGGCAGCGGGGTGTTGTCAGGGAAGTTCAGCTTAACACATTCTTCCTTTGAAGAAAGACTTCTTGCAGCCTCTGTGCACCAAGGACGTTTAGTATCACATTGTGTACGAGTCAAGTGAGTCTGACTACGTCGACGCTCTAGCCCTTTCTCACTTTTTCTCTTTTGTTTACTTTTAAAGGTCTGGAAGCTATCATCATTTCCATCACCTGCAGAAATAGGTTCCTCTATGACAGTTGCCATGTTTGCCAGTGATGATATCTGGTGTAAGACTCACAACACAAGAATTCCTCGCTTATCTTTCCCTTATAGCTTATGCAAGAGCAAATATTCACTACAAAGTCAGAAGTCCAAAATAGATCACAAGACACAAGTGCTCAAGTTCAA
Organism: Cherax quadricarinatus; assembly: GCF_038502225.1. Taxonomy (NCBI): domain Eukaryota; kingdom Metazoa; phylum Arthropoda; class Malacostraca; order Decapoda; family Parastacidae; genus Cherax; species Cherax quadricarinatus. The sequence continues at coordinate 47,017 of NW_027195545.1, read as the reverse complement.
TGAACACCTCCAACCATACTCAACCCAGACCACCACCACTCAATACGACACACACCCCACCAAAAACACACTCAGAGACCTCTTGTATGTGTGGTAATAATATGGTACATATAATGATATAATGGATGGTACAGGAGGCCTGGTCACAGACCGGGCCGCAGGGGCACCGACCCCCGGAACTCTCTCCAGGTAAACTCCAGGTAAACAGGCGAGGTCTTACACCTTATCACAAATTACAAAGATGAAAAGAGAGAGAGAGAGAGAGAGAGAGAGAGAGAGAGAGAGAGACAAAGTAGGTAATATTGAGCATAAAATTAGAATTCTGACATACATCACATTAAACATGAGGTTCAAATTCAATGATAACTTCCACTTGAGTTAGTTCAGGCTACTGCCACCTAATGTACCTCACTGAAATAATAATATAGCAGACATCACAATGAATGCTGAAGACAACCTCTTACCCCAACCATAGATTGTAAACAGTATTATTTAAAAAAAAAAACAAAAAAAAAAAAAAAAAAAAAAAAAAAAAAAAAACTAGGTAATGTTACAATGACAATGAGATAAATCACTCTGGTTGACTTCCTTGGTCCATCCTGGGTAACTCACACGTTACTATGTTATACATGTATGCAAGCATAAGTGTGCAGCTGTAGATAGATGAACCAGTACCTAAACAATCTCACTTACACACGCGTTACTATGTATGACAAGTGCTACCAAGCACACCAAGTGTACACTTTATCACTTAGAATACACTTTTGTTGATGTAAATATAGGTGAGAGTGGTACACCGCTGGTCGTAATAAACACACTGAACTTCTCAAGGTCACACACTAGGCCCAGCTTCTGGAGAGGTACCAGCGTTTTAATGTGTTTATTGTGTCAGTGCGTGTCTGCAGTCATTAAATTGGTGTATCAGAAGTTAAATACTACAATCCAGTTGATCAAACAGTCTAAAAACAATTTACACAATGTATAACTAGAAGTATAATGATTGCAAATTGTTACTATTACAATTTCAACTAGGCGCCAGACCCACTAGATGAGATGGCAAGGAACATAGATGTTAACAGGCTGACTCTTGCTTAACACAGTTGAAAGGTAACCGAATTACTCAAGTAAGAAAGTATTCATGAAACTGAACATTATGCAGGAGCAAGCTTGTTCACAGCAAAAATACAAAGCACAAGTTACACACTCACACCACAGATCAACACTGCAATTTGAAATATTACTGGGAACCTAGCAGTAAAGTTTCAGTCTGAACGAGAAAATGTATTAGAAAACACAACAATGACACTAGGACAAGCAACTTAACTATGTAACCGTATTTAATAGTTCAGTTACACTGAGCAGAGCATGTATTACACTGATTTATCAAATGCAAGGAGTCACTAGACTGAAGTACACTCTGAGCCTTTTAAAGTCTTAATACAGGCTCACAAATGACAATTAACTGTTGGGGAAAGCAGCACTTAACACTTCTAGCACACGTATGACAGATGAATGTTCACTGTGTACAAGCCAATCACCACAAGCTTACTATGTTTATAAGTGAACCTCTGGCATGTCCCACTCAAAATGTCAGCACTGCAATGCTCGTCAAATTGTTCTCAAGCCACTGCAGGAAACACTGGTATGCCAGCAGCACTGCAGAACGTATACAGACATGCTGGGCCCTAGGACAGATAACTGCAGGCTGCCTTAGCCCGTTCTGGCTAGCTTCTAGTGCCACCCTCAAGCTTGCTTGACTGCTCGCCAAGCCCGCGCCAACCACCCGGACACCTGCTTGCAGCAGGCAGGCAGGCACACAGGAGACACTCGCAAGATGAGCGGAGTGCGGCACAGAGGACACGGGCACTCAAGCACCCATGTGGTCTGGCTAAAACCGCCTCTAGACCACAAGCAAATAGAGGCGAACGGCTGAGTTCCAAATCGAGGAAGGAGAAGGGACAAGGAAAGGATATTCACCTCGCTAGACACAGGCAATATGGGTGTAGTGGCCTGCAGGTCGCAGTGCAATTTTCAAGGTCATTCACTGGGCCCACAGTCGTCTCGAGAGTTACCAACCCTGTACTACTTGTTAATGGTACGGCCGGAACACTGTAGAACGTTCACAAAGGCATTCTGGGATTCAGAACAGTTGGTGGCCCGGTGGCCTGGTGGCTAAAGCTCCCGCTTCACACATGGAGGGCCCGGGTTCGATTCCCGGCGGGTGGAAACATTTCGACACGTTTCCTTACACCTATTGTCCTGTTCACCTAGCAGCAAATAGGTACCTGGGTGTTAGTCGACTGGTGTGGGTCGCATCCTGGGGGACAAGATTAAGGACCCCAATGGAAATAAGTTAGACAATCCTCGATGACGCACTGACTTTCTTGGGTTATCCTGGGTGGCTAACCCTCCGGGGTTAAAAATCCGAACGAAATCTTATCTTATCTTAGCCTTGGCCTTCACTGGCTGGCTTGGAGCGCTGTTTGGCCTGGATCAGCTAAACTCGCCCTTATCCCATATGTAGATAATGGCGACGAGTTAAGGGATACCGGTGAATAGGAAAGTCGAGGAAGGGACATTCACCTCACTAGACACACGCAGTATGGGTGTAAGTGGCATGCGGGTCTTATAGTGCCATTTTCAAGGTCACCCAGCAGGCCAGACATTCCTCACTCATTTTAAGCCTACGTAGGTACTGATGGTAGCACAATGTCCTGGGTCAGCGTAATCCACTCATGCAAATAGTTACAACAAATCTGCAGCACTTGCGGAACTCACATATTCGAGTACCAGCGGGGCAGCAAAATACACCTCTACACTGCACGTCGTTGATAGAGGCGAACGGCTGAGTTTAAAGGAGGAGAGCTGGGGACACAGAACAGCAGGGGCAACTGAGCACGCACATTCGCCTCTCTTCACATAGTCAATATGGGCGAAAGTCTCAGGCAGGTGATGCAGTGCCTCGCTCAAGGTCACAGGCTGAGGCAGACTTCTCAAGAGTTACCACACACTGCAATACTCGTAGAGATTGTTACTCCAAACTTGCAGAACTTCTAGCACACGTGTCTTGGAGTGAAAGACGAATTTTCAGTGTGTGGACACCTGGGTTACCAACTCACATAGGACTGCACACTCGTCGTTATTCCTCAGGTTGGTAAAGCGATATGAGTTGTGAGCATTTTGAGAGGCACGAGTAGCAGTGGACTAGCAAAATTCGCCTCTACACTCCATGTTGATAGAGGCGAAAGGCTGAGGTCAAATGAAAGGCAGAGGGGAAGCAGAGGCCTGTGAGGGCCTTTGCAAAAAGGAAAACTATTTCCAGTGTTTGACCAGGTATATCCTTAGTCACAGCTCGCACATAAGAGTTCTCACAACACTGAAGCTGTCTTCCAACAGTAGGAGTTTTAATGATGACTTATCAGTCGGGAGAAATGGGTAGGCCTGTGAATTAGTAGGTCCAGATCCCCAGCACACGTCTACTCCCCTCAACCACTCAGCCGAGACGCTAATGTGAGGTAGTTGGTAGTAGCAGCAAAAGATAGTTTTGGGCCTTGAACAATAATGTAATTGAAATATACACTAACTGCTCACACAATATAACCACTAAGATATGAAAGTAATCTGAGAGTAGGAATTGCCTTATAGCATAAAGTTTGAGCAATTAATATCACTATAGGAATATTATTTGAGGTAGTTGATAATAGCTAGTGAGGGAAGGTTCAAGGTATTGCACAGTAGTGTAGTAGGAACATACACTAGTTTGTTATTTGTAGTTTGGGAGAAAAGGGAAAATTAGGTATGATTATAAGAGAATTTTAACAGTGCTTAAGTAGGAAAGAAAAAGGTAATACAGATATTATTAAAGAGTAAGTATCCTATTAACAAAAAATAAATTGTGAATTGGGAATCTGAGAAGATAACACAAGATGGGTCACACAAAGAACTGAGTGGGATACCTGGGATAGTGAGGTAGCAAATACTATCTAGGAGGTGATAGTACAGGGATTAGTTCAATAATGACATAGTAACATACACTAACGTAGTGCAATGATTTGGTCACTAATATCAGTCAGACTCTGTAATGTTTGCATCACGAAGGAAGTTTGCTAGATCATTTTCATTTGTAATATAGTAAACACGGCCAACATTTGTTTTTCTTACTAGAATTTGTCCATCACGTACAAAACACTGGTGAATTTTATCATTATTCTCACGTTTCAGTTTTCTCACTCTGTACAGGAGGTTCTGTCGTTTTCTTGTGAGACTCATTTATGTATATATCTTTTTTTGCTTTAATAGATGAAATTATTAGATCTTTTTTCCTGTCTTGTGTGTGAAATCTGAGCATAACACTTATTCTACTTTATATATATATATATATATATATATATATATATATATATATATATATATATATATATATATATATATATATATATATATATATATATATATATATATATATATATATATGCAAAACAACCACTGTGAAAGAATAGAGAAATTCCAAGCGCTTTCGTGACTACTCACATTATCAAGGAACAATGAAAGTAAAGCATCAAAGGAAGGTATGTAAATGGTCTGGCCAAAACCTCACTATCAGATCCCACAACAATGAAACACCTGATGTGCAACTCATAAGAAAGGGAACACTGCAGCAGGCCTGCCGGCCCAACTAGACAGGTCCTTCACACAACCCACCAACAAACTATTCTACCCAAGAAATAAGAATTTTAAAAATTATTATTTGTCCAATGTATTATTAAATTCTTCCCAAATTCTATTAATTATAAATGGATCTAATTTATATAAACCAAAGGAAATATTCATATTATTGTCAAAACTGCTTTTTATGAACCAAGATTCAATTACATTCCTGTCAACCATGGACTTGCTTGATACTACTTTCTCAACTTTTTGAAAATCAATTGGATGGTTAAAATCTCTTACATGAATAAATAGAGCATTGGATTCTTGCCCAGTTCTAATGCTATATTTATGTTGTTTTAATCTTAGTTCGAGATTTTTACCAGTTTGACCGTAATAAACTTTATCGCAAATTTTACAAGGAATCTTATAGACACAACCGTCAGCATTTTGGGGGGAATTCTGTATCAAAAGTTTTTTTTTACTGTATCAAGATTTTTTAATACAACTTTAATATAAAAAGTCTTAAGAAGAGAAGGCATATCAACCAAATTTTCATGGTAACCTGGAGAGAGTTTACCTGGAGAGAGTTCCGGGGGTCAACGCCCCCGCGGCCCGGTCTGAGACCAGGCCTCCTGGTGGATCAGAGCCTGATCAACCAGGCTGTTGCTGCTGGCTGCACGCAAACCAACATACGAGCCACAGCCCGGCTGATCCGGAACTGACTTTAGGTGCTTGTCCAGTGCCAGCTTGAAGACTGCCAGGGGTCTGTTGGTAATCCCCCTTATGTGTGCTTGGAGGCAGTTGAACAGTCTCGGGCCCCTGACACTTATTGTATGGTCTCTTAACGTGCTAGTGACACCCCTGCTTTTCATTGGGGGGATGGTGCATCGTCTGCCAAGTCTTTTGCTTTCGTAGTGGGTGATTTTCGTGTGCAAGTTCGGTACTAGTCCCTCTAGGATTTTCCAGGTGTATATAATCATGTATCTCTCCCTCCTGCGTTCCAGGGAATACAGGTTTAGGAACCTCAAGCGCTCCCAATAATTGAGGTGTTTTATCTCCGTTATGCGCGCCGTGAAAGTTCTCTGTACATTTTCTAGGTCGGCAATTTCACCTGCCTTGAAAGGTGCTGTTAGTGTGCAGCAATATTCCAGCCTAGATAGAACAAGTGACCTGAAGAGTGTTATCATGGGCTTGGCCTCCCTAGTTTTGAAGGTTCTCATTATCCATCCTGTCATTTTTCTAGCAGATGCGATTGATACAGTGTTATGGTCCTTGAAGGTGAGATCCTCCGACATGATCACTCCCAGGTCTTTGACGTTGGTGTTTCGCTCTATTTTGTGGCCAGAATTTGTTTTGTACTCTGATGAAGATTTAATTTCCTCATGTTTACCATATCTGAGTAATTGAAATTTCTCATCGTTGAACTTCATATTGTTTTCTGCAGCCCACTGAAAGATTTGGTTGATGTCTGCCTGGAGCTTTGCAGTGTCTGCAATGGAAGACACTGTCATGCAGATTCGGGTGTAAGGGAGAACCAACATATTTTTAGTTGAATAAGGCTGGTTGCCCCTTTTTGGATTGTAAAAAGTCTTTCTAGCAACTTTAAAAGATTTATCAATTACGTTTCTTGGGTATTTCAAATCATTACCTATTTCATAAATTTTGGATATTTCCTCATCTATGAACTCTGGACTACAAATTCGCAAACCTCTCAAAAACATTGATGAGAAAACAGACAGTTTGACTCTATCTTGATGCGAGGAATAATAGTGGACATAGTTTAATATGTTTATTATGCACCCCATACCCATCCTGTGGGCAGTAGTCAAAAGATTACAAAGGTACATAATGGGTCCAGGTTTTCTGTAAATTTTAAATTTGAATTCATTAATACCCTTAATAATTAAAACATCTAGAAAAGGCAATGAGTTATTTTTTTCAAACTCAACAGTAAAGTTTATAGAATGGGCTAAGCTATTTAATTTGCCAAGGAAATGGATTTTTTTTGAAACAAGGCAGCTTAACACAATCCTCTATGATAGAGCTAAATGGTTCAGATATGTTGATGATATTTTGTGTCTTATGCCCAAAAATGTAGATATACATCATTTCCTTGGCAAATTAAATAGCTTAGCCCATTCTATAAACTTTACTGTTGAGTTTGAAAAAAATAACTCATTGCCTTTTCTAGATGTTTTAATTATTAAGGGTAATAATGAATTCGAATTTAAAATTTACAGAAAACCTGGACCCATTATGTACCTTTGTAATCTTTTGACTACTGCCCACAGGATGGGTATGGGGTGCATAATAAACATATTAAACTATGTCCACTATTATTCCTCGCATCAAGATAGAGTCAAACTGTCTGTTTTTTCATCAATGTTTTTGAGAGGTTTGCGAATTTGTAGTCCAGAGTTCATAGATGAGGAAATATCCAAAATTTATGAAATAGGTAATGATTTGAAATACCCAAGAAATGTAATTGATAAATCTTTTAAAGTTGCTAGAAATACTTTTTACAATCCAAAAAGGGACAACCAGCCTTATTCAACTAAAAATATGTTGGTTCTCCCTTACCATGAAAACTTGGTTGATATGCCTTCTCTTCTTAAGACTTTTAATATTAAAGTTGTATTCAAAAATCTTGATACAGTAAAAAAAACTTTTGGTAAAGAATTCCCCCCAAAATGCTGATGGATGTGTCTATAAGATTCCTTGTAAAATTTGCGATAAAGTTTATTACGGTCAAACTGGTAAAAATCTCGAACTAAGATTAAAACAACATAAATATAGCATTAGAACTGGATAAGAATCCAATGCTCTGTTTATTCATGTAAGAGATTTTAACCATCCAATTGATTTTCAAAAAGTTGAGAAAGTAGTATCAAGCAAGTCCATGGTCCACAGGAATATAATTGAATCTTGTTTCATAAAAAGCAGCTTTGACAATAATATGAATATTTCCTTTGGTTTATATAAATTAGATCCATTTATAATTAATAGAATTTGGGAAGAATTTAATAATACATTGGACAAATAATAATTTTTTAAATTTCTTATTTCTTGGGTAGAATAGTTTGTTGGTGGGTTGTGTGAAGGACCTGTCTAGTTCGGCCAGTGGGACTGCTGTCTCGCGTCAGGTGTTGTGGGATATGATAGTGAGGTGTTTACCTGGAGTTTACCTGGAGAGAGTTCCGGGGGTCAACGCCCCCGCGGCCCGGTCTGAGACCAGGCCTCCTGGTGGATCACAGCCTGATCAACCAGGCTGTTGCTGCTGGCTGCACGCAAACCAACATACGAGCTACAGCCCGGCTGATCCGGAACTGACTTTAGGTGCTTGTCCAGTGCCAGCTTGAAGACTGCCAGGGGTCTGTTGGTAATCCCCCTTATGTGTGCTGGGAGGCAGTTGAACAGTCTCGGGCCCCTGACACTTATTGTATGGTCTCTTAACGTGCTAGTGACACCCCTGCTTTTCATTGGGGGGATGGTGCATCGTCTGCCAAGTCTTTTGCTTTCGTAATGAGTGATTTTCGTGTGCAAGTTCGGTACTAGTCCCTCTAGGATTTTCCAGGTGTATATAATCATGTATCTCTCCCTCCTGCGTTCCAGGGAATACAGGTTTAGGAACCTCAAGCGCTCCCAATAATTGAGGTGTTTTATCTCCGTTATGCGTGCCGTGAAAGTTCTCTGTACATTTTCTAGGTCGGCAATTTCACCTGCCTTGAAAGGTGCTGTTAGTGTGCAGCAATATTCCAGCCTAGATAGAACAAGTGACCTGAAGAGTGTCATCATGGGCTTGGCCTCCCTAGTTTTGAAGGTTCTCATTATCCATCCTGTCATTTTTCTAGCAGATGCGATTGATACAATGTTATGGTCCTTGAAGGTGAGATCCTCCGACATGATCACTCCCAGGTCTTTGACGTTGGTGTTTCGCTCTATTTTGTGGCCAGAATTTGTTTTGTACTCTGATGACGATTTAATTTCCTCATGTTTACCATATCTGAGTAATTGAAATTTCTCATCGTTGAACTTCATATTGTTTTCTGCAGCCCACTGAAAGATTTGGTTGATGTCTGCCTGGAGCTTTGCAGTGTCTGCAATGGAAGACACTGTCATGCAGATTCGGGTGTCATCTGCAAAGGAAGACACGGTGCTGTGGCTGACATCCTTGTCTATGTCGGATATAAGGATGAGGAACAAGATGGGAGCGAGTACTGTGCCTTGTGGAACAGAGCTTTTCACCGTAGCTGCCTCGGACTTTACTCTGTTGACGACTACTCTCTGTGTTCTGTTAGTGAGGAAATTATAGATCCATCGACCGACTTTTCCTGTTATTCCTTTAGCACGCATTTTGTGCGCTATTACGCCATGGTCACACTTGTCGAAGGCTTTTGCAAAGTCTGTATATATTACATCTGCATTCTTTTTGTCTTCTAGTGCATTTAGGACCTTGTCGTAGTGGTCCAATAGTTGAGACAGACAGGAGCGACCTGTTCTAAACCCATGTTGCCCTGGGTTGTGTAACTGATGGGTTTCTAGATGCGTGGTGATCTTGCTTCTTAGGACCCTTTCAAAGATTTTTATGATATGGGATGTTAGTGCTATTGGTCTGTAGTTCTTTGCTGTTGCTTTACTGCCCCCTTTGTGGAGTGGGGCTATGTCTGTTGTTTTTAGTAACTGTGGGACGACCCCCGTGTCCATGCTCCCTCTCCATAGGATGGAAAAGGCTCGTGATAGGGGCTTCTTGCAGTTCTTGATGAACACAGAGTTCCATGAGTCTGGCCCTGGGGCAGAGTGCATGGGCATGTCATTTATCGCCTGTTCGAAGTCATTTGGCGTCAGGATAACATCGGATAGGCTTGTGTTAATCAAATTTTGTGGCTCTCTCATAAAAAATTCATTTTGATCTTCGACTCTCAGTCTGGTTAGCGGCTTGCTAAAAACTGAGTCATATTGGGACTTGAGTAGCTCACTCATTTCCTTGCTGTCATCTGTGTAGGACCCATCTTGTTTAAGTAGGGGCCCAATACTGGACGTTGTTCTCGATTTTGATTTGGCATAGGAGAAGAAATACTTTGGGTTTCTTTCGATTTCATTTATGGCTTTTAGTTCTTCCCGCGATTCCTGACTCCTAAAGGATTCTTTTAGCTTAAGTTCGATGCTTGCTATTTCTCTGACCAGTGTCTCCCTGCGCATTTCAGATATATTGACCTCTTTTAGCCGCTCTGTTATTCTTTTCCGTCGCCTGTAAAGGGAGCGCCTGTCTCTTTCTATTTTACATCTACTCCTCCTTTTTCTTAGAGGAATAAGCCTTGTGCATACATCGAGTGCCACCGAGTTAATCTGTTCTAGGCATAAGTTTGGGTCTGTGTTGCTTAGTATATCTTCCCAGCTTATATCGGTTAGGACTTGGTTTACTTGGTCCCACTTTATGTTTTTGTTATTGAAGTTGAATTTGGTGAATGCTCCCTCGTGACTAGTCTCATTTTGTCGGTCTGGGGCTCCACGCATACATGTCTGAACCTCAATTATGTTGTGATCTGAGTATATTGTTTTTGATATGGTGACATTTCTTATCAGATCATCATTGTTAGTGAATATGAGGTCTAGTGTATTCTCCAGTCTGTGGGCTACCCCTTTATATACTCTCCTTTGATGCTTTACTTTCATTGTTCCTTGATAATGTGAGTAGTCACGAAAGCGCTTGGAATTTCTCTATTCTTTCACTGTGTTTTTTTTTTTTGCATATATATATATATATATATATATATATATATATATATATATATATATATATATATATATATATATATATATATATATATATATATATATATAAATATATATATATATATATATATATATATATATATATATATATATATATATATATATATATATATATATATATATATATATATATATATATATATATGAAATACGACATATAAAATACTCAAATTCAGATTCAATTTTTTTCAAATTCATTTATTTCTTTGCAAGTAGTACATTGAGGTTATGTATTTACAATAATGGGTTGCAGTGCAGAGAGCCTCTATTATGCTTAAGCATTATGAGCCGACTTAATTTAATGGTTTACTGACTACTTAACACTAAAGAAATTTATCATAGTTGTACAATAGTTCCATTAGTTATAAATGAATCTAATTTATATAAACCAAAGGATATATTCATATATTCAAAAATGTTTTTTTATGAATCATAAGTCAATTATATTCCTGTCGATTGGGAGATTTGTTGGTAAAGTTAAATATTGAGTATTGAGTATTTAGTCTAGGGTGATTAAGGTTGGTGAGAAGTATGAGTGGAGGGTTTATGTTTGCGTGTATTGTTCTGTGTATGTAGTAGGTACATGAATAAGTATGGATGTTAATATGGTGAGCAGATTTAGACTTTTGAATATTGGTGAAGTATGCTGTCGCGAGTGGGGATTTGTTATCATTCTGACTGCTGCCTTTTGCTGTGTTATTAGTGGTCTTGGGTAATTTAATGTTGTTGATCCTCTTGCACAAATTCCATATGTGAGATAAAGGTAGATGAGTGAATGATACAGTGCATGGAGAGCTGATTGTGGAACATAGTACCGTATCTTTGATAGTATACCTACTGTCTTAGAGATTTTCTTATAAATTTGTTGTATATGTGTCTAGTATTTGAAGCTACTGTCAAGGTGGATTCCTAGGAATTTTCCCTTGGCGAGCCTTGTGACGAGTGATCCGTTTAGCGTTATGTTAAGTGGAACATTTGCAGCTCTGTTTCCAAACTGAATAATATAGGTTTTGTCAGTATTCAGGGTAAGTTTAGTAGTCATCATCCAGGCAAATATTTTCTGCAATTCGGCATTAACAGTGTTGGCGAGAATGACTGGGTTTGGGTGAGAGAAGACGTATGTTGTGTCATTTGCAAATAGTGTGGGTGTGAGTAGCTGTGATGCATTCGGTAGGTCACTGATGTAGATGAGAAAGAGGAGAGGTATAGGCAAGGTGGACAGAGACAGCATTTTCCAGAGACGGGACACAGCAACTAGGGGTCACAGTTGGAAGTTGAAGACTCAGATTAATCACAAGCCTCCGGATGCAACGTCCCAACAATTCCAGGAACAGCTGTTGAAAATTGACCACTATCTGGATAATCTTCCAGCTCCTCCCCCCAACATCTTGCTCCTGGGGGATTTCAACTGAAGGCATCTAAAATGGAGGACCATAGCAAATAATGTTGTTGCAGTGATAATACCAGGAGGCAGCTCAGATGAGAACTCGCACACACACACGACCTTTTAAATCTCTGCACAAAATTCACCTTAAACTAGCAAATAATAGAGCCTACTAGACTGGAGAATACACTGGACCTCACCTTCACTAACAATGATGATCTGATCTGATAAGAAATGTCACCATATCAAAAACAATATACTCACATCACAACATAATCGAGGTTCAGACATGTATGCGCGGAGCCCCAGACCGACAAAATGTGATCAGTCACAAGGGAGCCTTCACCAAATTCAACTTCAATAACAAGAACATAAAGTGGGACCAAGTAAACCAGGTCCCAAATGATATAAGCTGGGAAGATAGCCTTAGCAACACAGACCCCAACTTATGTCTAGAACAGATTAACTCTGTGGCACTCGATGTATGCTCAAGGCATATTCCTTTAAGAAAAAGGAGTAGATGTAAAATAGAGAGAGACAGGCGCTCCCTCTATAGGCGACGGAAAAGAATAACAGAGCGGCTAAAAGAGGCCAATATATCTGCAATGCGTAGGGAGACACTGGTCAGAGAAATAGCAAACATCGAACTAAAGCTAAAAGAATCTTATAGGGGTCAGGAATCGCGGGAAGAACTAAAAGCCATAAATGAAACCGAAAGAAACCCAAAGTATTTCTTTTCTTATGCCAAATCAAAGTCAGAACAACATCCAGTATTGGGCCCCTACTTAAACAAGATGGGTCCTACACAGATGACAGAAAGTAAATGAGTGAGCACCTCAAGTCCCAATATGACTCAGTTTTTAGCAAGCCGCTAACCAGACTGAGAGTCGAAGATCTAAATGAATTTTTTATGAGAGAGCCACAGAATTTGATAAACACAAACCGATCTGATGTTATCCTGACGCCAAATGACTTCGAACAGGCGATAAATGACATACCCATGCACTCTGCCCCAGGGCTAGACTCATGGAACTCCGTGTTCATCAAGAACTGCAAGAAGCCCCTATCACGTGCTTTTAACATCCTATGGAGAGGGAGTATGGACACTGGGGTCGTCCCACAGTTACCAAAATCAACAGACATAGCCCCATTCCACAAAGGGGGCAGTAAAGCAATAGCAAAGAACTACAGACCGATAGCGCTAACATCCCATATCATAAAAATCTTTGAAAGGGTCTTAAGAAGCAAGATCGCCACCCATCTAGGTACCCATCAGTTGCACAACCCAGGGCAGCATGGGTTTAGAGCAGGTCGCTCCTGTCTGTCCCAACTACTGGATCACTACGACAAGGTCCTAGATGCACTAGAAGACAAAAAGAATGCAGATGTAATATACACAGACTTTGCAAAAGCCTTCGACAAGTGTGACCATGGAGTAATAGCGCACAAAATGCGTGCTAAAGGAATAACAGGAAAAGTTGGTAGATGGATCTATAACTTCCTGACAAATAGAGCACAAAGAGTAGTAGTCAACAGAGTAAAGTCTGAGGCGGCTACGGTGAAAAACTCTGTTCTGCAAGGCACAGTACTCGCTCCCATCTTGTTCCTCATCCTCATATCTGACATAGACAAGGATGTAAGCCACAGCACCGTGTCTTCCTTTGCAGATGACACCCGAATCTGCATGATAGTGTCTTCCATTGCAGACACTGCAAGGCTCCAGGCGGACATCATCCAAATCTTTCAATGGGCTGCACAAAACAATATGAAGTTCAACGATGAGAAATTTAAATTATTACGATATGGTAAACGTGAGAAAATCAAAACTTCATCAGAGTATAAAACAAATTCCAACCACACAATAGAGCGAAAAACTAACGTCAAAGACCTGGGAGTGGTCATGTTGGAGGATCTCACCTTCAAGGACCATAACATTGTATCAATCGCACCTGCTAGAAAAATGACAGGGTGGATAATAAGAACCTTTAAAACTAAGGATGCAAAGCCCATGATGACACTCTTCAGGTCGCTTGATCTATCTAGTCTAGAATGTTCCTGCACACTAACAGCACCTTTCAAGGCAGGTGAAATTGCTGACCTAGAAAATGTACAGAGAACCTTCACGGCGCGCATAACGTAAATAAAACACCTCAATTACTGGGAACGCTTGAAGTTCCTGAATCTGTACTCTCTGGAATGCAGGCGGGAGAGAGATACATGATTTTATACGCCTGGAAAATCCTAGAGGGACTAGTACCGAACTTGCACACGAAAATCTCTCCCTACAGAAGCAAAAGACTCGGCAGAAAAGCAGGGGTGTCACTAGCATATGAAGAGAAAACAGAGTAAGTGTCAGGGGCCCAAGACTGTTCAACTGCTTCCCAGCATACATAAGGCGGATTACCAATAGACCCCTGGCTTTCTTCAAGCAGGCACTGGACAAGCATCTAAAGTCGGTACCTGACCAGCCGGGCTGTGGTTCGTACGTTGGATTGCGTGCAGCCAGCAGTAAAAGCTTGGTTGAATAGGCCCTGATCCACCATGAGGCCTTTTCACAGACCGGGCCGCGGGGGCGTTGACCCCCGGAACTCTCTCCAGGTAAACTCCAGGTAAATAGGGATGTTAGGAAGTATTTCTTCAGTCACAGAGTTGTCAGGAAGTGGAATTGCCTGGGTAGTGATGTAGTGGAGGCAAGATCCATACATAGCTTTAAGAAGCGGTATGATAAAGCTCATGGAGCGGGAAGAGTGACTGAGTAGCGGCCAGTTGAAAAGGCGGGGCCAGGAGCTGTGAATGGACCCCTGCAACGACAACTAGGCGAGTACAACTAGGTGAGTACACACACACACACACACACACACACACACACACGCACACACACACACACACACACACACACACACACACACACACACACATACACACATACACACATATCACAGTGGGCGCCTGTAACGAGCGGGGTCCCACAGGGGTCAGTCCTAGGACCAGTGCTATTCTTGGTATATGCGAATGACATGACGGAAGGGATAGACTCAGAAGTGTCCTTGTTTGCAGATGATGTGAAGTTAATGAGGAGAATTAAATCAGATGCAGACCAGACAGGTCTACAAAGAGACTTGGATAGGCTGGATGCGTGGTCCAACAACTGGGTTCTAGAATTAACCCTGCCAAATGTAAAGTCATGAAGATCGGAGAAGGGCAAAGAAGACCGCAGACAGAGTATAGGCTAGGAGGCCAAAGGCTGCAAACCTCACTCAAGGAGAAAGATCTAGGAGTGAGTATAATACCGAGTACACCGCCAGAAGCACACATCAACCAGATAACTGCTGCGGCATATGGGCGCCTGACAAAGCTGAGAATAGCGTTCTGGTACCTCAGTAAGGACTCGTTCAAGACTCTATACACCATGTACGTCAGGCCCATACTGGAGTACGCAGCACTAGTTTGGAACCCACACCTGGTCAAACTCGTCAAGAAATTAGAGAAAGTGCAAAGATTTACAACAAGGCTAGTTCCAGAACTAAGGGGAATGTCCTACGAAGAAAGATTAAGGGAAATCGATCTGACGACACTGGAGGACAGGAGGGTTAGGGGAGACTTCAGGGAATAGACAAGGTGGAGAGAGACAGGATGTTCCAGAGATGGGACACAGAAACAAGGGGTCACAATTGGAAGCTGAAGACTCAGATGAGTCAAAGGGATGTTAGGAAGTATTTCTTCAGCCACAGAGTTGTTGGGAAGTGGAACAGTCTGGCAAGCGATGTAGTAGAGGCAGGAACCATACATAGTTTTAAGACGAGGTATGATAAAGCTCATGGAGCAGGGAGAGAGAGGACCTAGTAACACTCAGTGAAGAGGCGGGGCCAGGAGGTGAGTCTCGACCCCTGCAACCACAATTAGGTGAGTACACACACACACACACACACACACACACACACTCGTGGAGGAGTCACACGGTTTGAGCTCGTGTTTTGGTGGTAATTTTTTACTGCGCCATACGGAATAGAGTGTGGGATATAGGCGTGTGCACGCATAAGAGTGCATATAATCACTTAAGCCCCGAAAAAAGGAAATATAAGTGATCACAGAAAAGAATACAAAGGAAATAGTGACTAAGTGTTTAGTGGGGGCCGTTGGAAGGATGAACAGTTGTGTCAGGTCTAAATAGTGTTGCCATAATAACGCAGTGGGGTATTTGAAGAATAAGTGCGACTCAAGACCAGGGAGATAAGAGATATATATAAATGTGTCAGTAAATACAGTGAGTGAGTGAAAAAGTTAGAAGAGCTAGAGACTATAGTGCATACAGGAAGTTAGTGGAAAAATTACCGAGAAGCATCAAACATCTTCAACTTCTGGGACAGGACAGACCCCTCAACGTTACTCCACTGCCAGCCGCAAGTAATATTCACCTAGTTTGAGTTGCATGGGGTCAATAGTACCTGTCTCTAACTGGAATTGGGGGTCACTCTCCTCTAGCTATCAGAATTAGAATAAGCAGTATTTACTGGAATTTAATAGAATTTAGAGGTAGCGGCATACAGGAGAAGCCTAGTGTATTTATTTTTGAACGTAATTTTAAATGCATAAGACAGTACAGTGGGAACCAAGAGATCTGGTACATATGCAATACATATGTAGTACATACGTGGGAAATAAGGACTGTTTACATAAACATAAGCACACGCACTAGGTGAGAACAGGCTCTGCTGTTAGGCACTTGAATAGCTGTAGCATGCACACACACACACACACACACACACACACACACACATACACACACACAAACACATACAGACACACACACATATACAGGATTTCACACCTTCCTGTGAAGTGACCCTCTAACCCTTCCTTTCCCCCCCATCTCTCTCCCTCTCCTCTCTCTTCCTCTCTCTCTCTCTCTCTCTCTCCCTCTCTCTCTCTCTCTCTCTCTCGGTGGCCCGGTGGTCTGGTAGCTAAAACTCCCGCTTCACACACGGAGGGCCCGGGTTCGATTCCCGGCGGGTGGAAATTCCGACACGTTTCCTTACACCTGTTGTCCTGTTCACCTAGCAGCAAATAGGTACCTGGGTGTTAGTCGACTGGTGTGGGTCGCATCCTGGGAGACAAGATTAAGGACCCCAATGGAAATAAGTTAGACAGTCCTCGATGACGCACTGACTTTCTTGGGTTATCCTGGGTGGCTAACCCTCCGGGGTTAAAAATCCGAACAAAATCTTATCTTATCTCTCTCTCTCTCTCTCTCTCTCTCTCCCTTTCTCTCATCCTCTCTCTCTTCCTCTCTCTCTTCCTCTCTCTCTTCCTCTCTCTCTTCCTCTCACTCTTTCTCTCTCTCTTCCTCTCTCTCTTCCTCTCTCTCTCCCTCTCCCTCTCTCTCTTCCTCTCTTCCTCTCTCTCTCTTCCTCTTCTTTTCTCTCTCTCTCTCTCTCTCTCTCTCTCTCTCTCTCTCTCTCTCTCTCTCTCTCTCTCTCTCTCTCTCTCTCTCTCTCTCTCTCTCTTCCTCTCTCTTCCTCTCTCTTCCTCTCTCTCTCTCTCTCTCTCTCTCTCTCTCTCTCTCTCTCTCTCTCTCTCTCTCTCTCTCTCTCTCTCTCTCTCTGTCTCTCTTCCCTTGTCACTCCCCCCTCTCTCTCTCTTACCTTTTCCCTCTCTCTCACTTTTTCCCCCCTTTTCCCTTCTTTTCCCCTCTCTCCTTCTACCCTCCCCTTCTCTCTCTTTCTCCCTCTCTCTCACTCTCTCCCCCTTTTTCTTTTTCTCTTTCTCTCTCTTTCACAAAAAAAAAAAATGGTTGGGACTCGAAGGAATCAGGGATCAGATGACAATGGTACTGGTAGGGAGGAATGGATGGAGGAGCAGTGGAAAAGGATAGAGCAAGAATGGGAGAGAAAATTAGGAGAGCTTTCTGAAAAAATGGAGAAAGAGCTCTCTGTGAAATGGGAAAAGAGGTTGGAGAAGGAGACGAAGAATTGGGAGGCACAAGTCGAAACTGCAGTAGCCAGGGTAAAGGTCCTAGAATTTGAGGTAAACAGGTTGAAGCAAGTCTCAGGGGTAGTGACCAGAGAAGACACACCATACGAAGCTGAGAGGCTGAACAGGAAGGAAGGAGATATGAATTGTGCTAAGGTCATATCAGCCTGCAAAGAAGGGCCAGGGAGTGGAAGGGAAGAGCAGATGGGTGCAGATGGAGAGGGAGATAGGTCGAATGCTGAGACACAACCATGCTACCAAGAGCCACTGGAAAAATCAAGGGAGAAAATGACCACATACAGACAGGAACCAGAGTCACAGAGGGAGAGGCAATGGGAGGAGGAAAGGGCAAAATCAGTGTTTATCCATGGGCTTCGGGAGAGAGAGGAAAGGACACACACTGAAAGACAGCAGGAAGAAAGAAAAGAGATTGAGAAAATCATCACGGAAATAGGGGGAGAAGACATGGACGAGATTGTAAATTTTCAGAGAATAGGGGGGTACTTGAAGGGGAGAAACCGACTGATCAAGCTGATTCTCAGGACAGAAAGAGTGCGGAACAGGATCCTCCAAGAGAAACCACGGTTGAAAAGCTCGGAAGAGTACAAGAAGGTGTTCCTAGACAGAGACAGAACACAGAGAGACAGCAGCTGAGGGAGAGGACAAAAAAGCGAAAGGAGCTAGGAAAGGAGACAAGGATAAAACCAGCAGAGGTCAGTCAGAGCAGAACAGAGCAGCAAGGGCAAGCACACACACAACTATCCTCAGAACCCCACAACCTATCACACCATCCCAACACACAATACAATCCATACCCACAGCTTCCACCCAACCCCCAACCATAGAATCCCACAGTATGCTACCAGGTCTCCCACCCTCACAGGCCCCCCAAACCACAGTGTTGGAAAGGAAACTGAAGGTATGGTACACAAACGCTGATGGAATAACAAACAAGTGGGAGGAGTGGCATGAAAGAGTCAAAGAGGAATCACCGGACATCATAGCAATCACAGAAACCAAGCTTACAGGTATGATAACAGATGCCATCTTTCCAACGGGATACCAGATCCTGAGGAAAGACAGAAGGAACAGGGGGGGTGCAGGAGTGGCATTGCTGATCAAAAACTGATGGAATTTTGATGAGCTGGAGAGAGGAGACAGAGGAGAAGAAAGTGATTGCATAGCGGGAACGCTTCACTCTGGAGGTCCCAAAGTGATAATTGCAGTGATGTATAACCCACCACAGAACAGCAGGAGGCCAAGGCAAGAGTATGACGAGAGCAATAGAGCGATGGTTGACACACTGGCTACAGTGGCCAAAAGAGCTCATGCATGCAGGGCAAAGCTCCTGATCATGGGCAACTTTAACCACAAGGAGATCGAATGGGAGAACTTGGAGCCACATGGGGGCCAAGATACATGGAGGGATAAGATGATGGAGGTGGTACTGGAAAACTTCATGTACCAACATTTAAGGGACACTACAAGAGAGAGAAGAGAGGATGAACCAGCAAGACTGGACTTAGTATTCACCTTGAGTAGTGCAGATATTGAGGACATCACATATGAAAGACCCCTTGGGGCCAGCGATCATGTGGTTTTGAGCTTCGAATACACAGTAGAGCTACAAGTGGAGGGGAAGCAGGAAGGCCAGGACAAATGAAACCAAACTACAGGAAAGGGGACTACACAGAAATGAGGAACTTCCTGAATGAGGTTCAGTGGGACAGAGAACTGGCAGGGAAGCCAGTTAATGAGATAATGGAATATGTAGCAACAATGTGCAAGGAGGCTGAGGAGAGGTTTGTACCCAAGGGTAACAGGAATAATGAAAAAGCCAGGATGAGCCCATGGTTCACCCAAAGATGCAAGGAGGCAAAAACCAAGTGTGCTAGGGAATGGAAGAAATATAGAAGGCAAAGGACCCAGGAGAATAAGGAGAGCAGTCGTAGAGCCAGAAACGAATATGCACAGATAAGAAGGGAGGCCCAACGTCAATATGAAAACGACGTAGCAGCAAAAGCCAAATCTGACCCAAAGCTGTTATACAGCCACATTAGGAAGAAAACAACCGTCAAGGACCAGGTAATCAGGCTAAGGAAGGAAGGAGGAGAGACAACAAGAAATGACAGTGAAGTATGTGAGGAACTCAACAAGAGATTCAAAGAAGTGTTCACAGAGGAGACAGAAGGGGCTCCAGAAAGACGGAGAGGTGGGGTACACCACCATGTACTGGACACAGTACACACAACCGAGGAAGAAGTGAAGAGGCTTCTGAGTGAGCTAGATACCTCAAAGGCAATGGGGCCAGATAACATCTCTCCATGGGTCCCGAGAGAGGGAGCAGAGACGCTATGTGTACCCCTAACAACAATATTCAATACATCTATCGAAACAGGGAGATTGCCTGAGGCATGGAAGACAGCAAATGTGGTCCCAATCTTTAAAAAAGGAGACAGACATGAAGCACTAAACTACAGACCAGTGTCACTGACATGTATAGCATGCAAAATCATGGAAAAGATTGTCAGGAGAATAATGGTGGAACATCTAGAAAGGAATGATCTCATCACCAGCAGCCAACATGGTTTCAGAGACAGGAAATCCTGTGTCACAAACCTACTGGAGTTCTATGACATGGTGACAGCAGTAAGACAAGAGAGAGAGGGGTGGGTGGATTGCATTTTCTTGGACTGCAAGAAGGCGTTTGACACAGTACCACACAAGAGATTAGTGCAAAAACTGGAGGACCAAGCAGGGATAAAAGGGAAGGCACTGCAATGGATCAGTCGTGGCACGTGGCGAGGTGTCAGAGTGGGCACCTGTGACCAGCGGGGTCCCACAGGGGTCAGTCCTAGGACCAGTGCTGTTTCTTTTATTTGTGAACGACATGACGGAAGGATGACGTGAAGTTGATGAGAAGAATTCATTCGATCGAAGACCAGGCAGAAATACAAAGGGATCCGGACAGGCTGCAGACCTGGTCCAGCAACTGGCTCCTGGAGTTCAATCCCACCAAGTGCAAAGTCATGAGGACTGGGGAAGGGCAAAGAAGACCGCAGACAGAGTACAGTCTAGGGGGCCAGAGACTACAAACATCACTCAAGGAAAAAGATCTTGGGGTGAGTATAACACCAGGCACATCTCCTGAAGCACACATCAACCAAATAACTGCTGCAGCATATGGGCGCCTGGCAAACCTCAGAACAGCTTCCGACATCTTAATAAGGAATCGTTCAGGACCCTGTACACTGTGTACGTTAGGCCCATATTGGAGTATGCGGCACCAGTTTGGAACCCACACCTAGCCAAGCATGTAAAGAAACTAGAGAAAGTGCAAAGGTTTGCAACAAGACTAGTCCCAGAGTTAAGAGTTATGTCCTATGAGGAGAGGTTAAGGGAAATCAACCTGACGACACTGGAGGACAGGAGAGATAGGGGGGACATGATAACGACTTACAAAATACTGAGAGGAATTGACAAGGTGGACAAAGACAGGATGTTCCAGAGACTGGACACAGCAACACGGGGACACAGTTGGAAGCTGAAGACACAGATGAATCAAAGGGATGTTAGGAAGTATTTCTTCAGCCACAGAGTAGTCAGGAAGTGGAATAGTTTGGGAAGCGATGTAGTGGAGGCAGGATCCATACATAGCTTTAAGCAGAGGTACGATAAAGCTCATGGTTCAGGGAGAGTGACCTAGTAGCGACCAGTGAAGAGGCGGGGCCAGGAGCTTGGACTCGACCCCTGCAACCTCAACTAGGTGAGTAAACTAAGTGAGTACACACACACACACACACACACACTAAGATGTTATAGACAGACTCACAACTCTCTTACCTTGACTTGAGTCATTGATGGGCGAGGCAAACCTCTCCAATATTCATGTGAGTATTTGATGCATGGATGTAGAAAATATTGATGAAGCTGGGGTATTGATGGAAGATAGGTGGTGGCTGAAGAGGGCGTATTAATGACGGATGATAGAGGATGGATGAAGCGGGAGTTTTGATGATAGTAGAGGATTGATGGTTGTGGAGTTTTGATGATAGTAGATACAGGATTCATGAAGTGGGCGTAATGATGATGGAAGATAAAGGGTTGATGAGGATTGATGAGGGTAGAGGATTGATAAGTGTAGAGGATTGGTGAGAGTAGATACAGGATTAATAAGGGAGGATAAACGATTGATTAGGGTGGATAGAAGATTGATTAGGGTAATCGGAGGATTGATGAGGGTAGGTAGATGATTGATGAGGGCAGACAGAGGATTGATAAGGGCAGATAGAGGTCTGATGAGGACAGATAGAGGACTGATGAGGGCAGATAGAGAACTGATGAGGGCAGAGTGATTAGGGTAAATATGAGATTTATGGGGTAGATATATGATTGATAGGGGTAGATAGAGGATTGATGATAGATTGGGGTAGATAGAGAAATGATGATAGATTGGGTAGATAGAAGATTGATGGAGTAGATAGAGAACTGATAGGACAAATAGAGGATTAAAGTTAGAAGCTGGAAGATTGATGAATAAAGATAGAGAATTGATGAGAGGTGGAGATTGGTGCAGTTTGAATAGGGAGTATTAATATATTCATGGAAAACACTAAATCCATAAGAATTATACAGCTGTGGAATGTCAGGTAATTAGGTTTGATTCGAGGAAGGAGAAGGGAGCTCTAATTCCTTTCGTCAAGAGCCCTTCGCAATACAAAGTGACTGTTATTGTAATAATAACATCCAGTGTTCTGACCTTACTGGTCAGAACACTGGATGAAAGGCATTAACATTTCTCTAACATTTGCGAGCCAGTTGGGTCTGAATTCATTATTTTTTTCCTAGCGGTGTGTGTCTGAATGTATATATACTGAAAGTTAATTTTATTCCCTATTTTATGGATTAATGAACCTCGTGTAGTTTAGTTATTTTTTAGGCGTTAAACCCATATGATCAATCGGCCGGGATTTCAACGCTGGTGTAGGTAGAATGTAGAAATGATGACTCAGGGAATGAGGCGTCTGACTGTACTAGTGTTTAGGTCTGGGGCCCTAAAGACCTGCCAGCTGTTCCTTAATGGAATGCGGATGTCTCCCGGGTCGAGAGGTATATTTCTTTCATCGTATATATGCTGAGAGTGTACGTTAATCCTTGTTTTAACTATTAGAGTATCAGGTGTAGTCGCTGGGCTTAAAACCCCCACTAACCAACCCTTAACGTCTCCCTCAACTATCTTCAGCATCATTGATGACGTTTTTGTGCTTTCTTTCACCGTGACATTTGTCCTTATCATCAGTTAGTTTAATATGTTTATTATGTACCCCATACCCATCCTGTGGGCGGTAGTCAAAAGATTACAGAAGTACATAATGGGTCCAGGGACTGGGCCACGAAGTTTTGATAGCTGAGCAAGTTGCAAAGGTGATGAGCTCCTTATCATCAGAGCTCTGTGCAATTGGTCGGGGAGTGGGGAGCATACGTCAGCTCCTTCCAGGGTTGATGAAAGCCTGTTGTTGATTCGAATGGGAAGGGGAGGTTGTATTCACATATTTGCTGTCACATATTTGTGGCTGCAGGGGTCGACCTCTGAGGTATTTTCTATCCCTGTGGCTCATCAATTTTTTCGTGTCCAGCTGTACCCTTGTGTGTCTGAGACCCGCCTCTCAGACTCGCCCTATAACCCTTTCCGTTTGTCTCGGTATTTTTTACGTTTTATAAGTCTTCCCTGGAGAAACCTTTGCATTTTTTCCTAGTTTCTCTATACGTTTTATCATATGCGGTTTCTTTACTTGCATTACATTTACCAAGACAGGCCTAACATGTCCATGTTTAGAGTTGCCTCCTTGTTGAGGTTCCTGAAAACTACCCTTAATTAAATTTGGTAGTCTCACATTTGCTGCAGCTGTTATCCGGTAATGTGTGCTTCATACGAAACGTTCAGAACTGTGTTCACCCCGAGGTCCTTTTTCAGAGAGGTTTGTAGCCTTTGTCCCCCAAGACTGTACTTTGTTTCCAGTCTTCTGTGCCGATTTTCATAACTTTGCCTTTGCTGGTGTCAAATTCTAATAGCCATTTGTTTATTGCGCACCCCATGCTCATCGAGTGTCCGAACATCCAATCTTTCAGAGACACACCTCCATGCCAACCTTACAGGATATGGCAAAAACAGCAGACTTGCGAGTCAGGATTTTCTTTCTCTGAAATCGTTTGGTGTTTTCCGGACATCAGGCTTCTGGCTCTGCCGGAGTTTTGACACGGAAATCCACGTGACCTAATCTGGAACATTTTGTTCGCGTTTCTCTTTCCAGAGGAAGCTTTGTTTTCCATATAAATCCCGCCTATTATATTGGGGAACATTTTAATCCTGAGTCCCGGGAGGCATGTGCTAGTAAATTATTATCATTATAATCATGGGGAAGCGCTAAACCCGTAGGGTTATACAGCGTAAGTGGGGGGGAGGATGGGAGGTATTCAGGCTCAATTCAGGGAACTGGAGCACAGATCCAATTCCTTAGATCAAGAGCCCTTCACCAGCGTCAAGGAACCTCCCTTGAGGGAAGGTGCCAGTAAAACGTATGGTTTGGTGGCTCTCACCAACACCAACAACAGTCATACATTCTGGTTGATGGCGTGACAGCATGCTAGTCCCTGCTACAAGGAGGTCTTGTGATGGCGTGTCAGCATTACCTGCTTATATCACGGCTATGCATCAGGCCCGTCATACTCCTACTTATTATTATTTCATGAGCAGTGAGGTTGGTTGTGAGGCAGCAGATGTACACTGGTCGCTCAGCGACTCACTCTTACACAACAACAAACTTACACTCGGCCAAGAAAACATATATGGACAAGTTTGCATACACCTGCTGCCCCTCTTCACCTAGCAGTAAACAGGTACAGCACCTGAGTGTTAGTCACTTACTATGATAGTGGCTCATTGATAGTGCTTTCTTCTCACAACCAAAGGACCTGGGTTTGATCCTGGGACGGGTCTAAATATTGGGCTTGTTTCCTTGCACCTATTATATCTTCACTTAGCATTAAATAGGTAATAGGTACCCTGTAGCTCGATGGCTAGCACACTCAGCTCACACACTGAGCTCCAGAGTTCGAAACTCCGGTATGGCTGGAAAACATTAAGGACGTGTTTCCTGAAGACACCTGTGGTTCATATTCAACCATCAGTATAAAATACGTATCTGAGTGTTAGTGGACTGGTGTGGGTCGCATCCTGGGACAAAACTGACCTAATTTGCGGGAAATGCTCAGCATAACAAGCGACTTTCTATATAGTAGTATGTTATTTATGTCAGCCTGAGTGCCTCCCATCCCCCCCCCACTTGCACTGTAAAATCCTACGGGTTTAGTGCTCCCCCATGATTATAATAATAATAATGTAAATAAAATTATTAACTGAGTTAGTTGACTATTGTCCTTACTAAATTACTGAACATTATAAATAATGTATCCACATATGAACATTATAACGTTTTTGTGTGGCAGAATTCACGTCTACATAAACAACTTCATGATTGTTACCAGATCATAAATTTTTATATAAATAGTTCATTATCACTTTAACTACCCTTCCCCTCAAGGAAGGCTCCTTGACGCTGGTGAGGGGCTCTTGATCTAGGGAATTGGATCTGTGCTCCAGTTCCCTGAATTAAGCCTGAATGCCTTCCATCCCCCCATAGGCGCTGTATAATCCTACGGGTTTAGTGCTTCCCCCTTGATTATAATAATAATAATTTAACTACCCTTGTAGGTTTAACACTTCCTTTTTATTATAATAACGATCACTTTAACTTGCTTTAACCATTGAAACTTCTGGTCCCAGCCCTTAGAGCAATTATGTGAGAAATATTTTGACCTCCACTCAACATGGGTTATTGGGTCACTACCACCCACACCATGGGGTCGCTACCATCCACACCATGGAGTCACTACCATCCACACCATGGAGTCACTACCATCCACACCATGGAGTCACTACCATCCACACCTTGGGGTCACTACCATCCACACCATGGAGTCACTACCATCCACACCTTGGGGTCACTACCATCCACACCTTGGGGTCACTACCATCCACACCATGGAGTCACTACCATCCACACCTTGGGGTCACTACCATCCACACCTTGGGGTCACTACCACCCACACCATGGAGTCACTACCATCCACACCTTGGGGTCACTACCATCCACACCTTGGGGTCACTACCATCCACACCATGGAGTCACTACCATCCACACCTTGGGGTCACTACCATCCACACCATGGAGTCACTACCATCCACACCTTGGGGTCTGGAGTTTACCTGGAGAGAGTTTCGGGGGTCAACGCCCCCGCGGCCCGGTCTGTGACCAGGCCTCCTGGTGGATCAGCCCCTGATCAACCAGGCTGTTGCTGCTGGCTGCACGCAAACCAACGTACGAGCCACAGCCCAGCTGATCAGGAACTGACTTTAGGTGCTTGTCCAATGCCAGCTTGAAGACTGCCAGGGGTCTGTTGGTAATCCCCCTTATGTGTGCTGGGAGGCAGTTGTACAGTCTCGGGCCCCTGACACTTATTGTATGGTCTCTTAACGTGCTAGTGACACCCCTGCTTTTCATTGGGGGGATGGTGCATCGTCTGCCAAGTCTTTTGCTTTCGTAGTGAGTGATTTTCGTGTGCAAGCTCGGTACTAGTCCCTCTAGGATTTTCCAGGTGTATATAATCGTGTATCTCTCCCTCCTGCGTTCCAGGGAATACAGGTTTAGAAACCTCACTACCATCCACACCATGGAGTCACTACCATCCACACCATGGAGTCACTACCATCCACACCTTGGGGTCACTACCATCCACACCTTGGGGTCACTACCATCCACACCATGGGGTCACTACCATCCACACCATGGAGTCACTACCATCCACACCTTGGGGTCACTACCATCCACACCATGGGGTCACTACCACTCACCATGGGGTCACTACCACCCACACCTTGGGATCACTACCATCCACACCATGGGGTCATTACCACCCACACCATTGAGTCACTACTATCCACACCATGGGGTTACTACCACTCACACCATGGAGTCACTACAATCCACACCTTGGGGTCACTACCATCCACAACTTGGGGTCACTACCATCCACACCTTGGAGTCACTACCATCCACACCATTGGGTCACTACCACCCACACCATGGGGTCACTACCATCCACACCATGGAGTCACTACCATCCACACCTTGGAGTCACTACCATCCACACCATGGGGTCACTACCGACCACACCATGGGGTCACTACCATCCACACCATGGAGACACTACCATCCACACCATGGAGTCACTACCATCCACACCTTGGGGTCACTACCATCCACACCATGGGGTCACGACCACCCACACCATGGAGTCACTACCATCCACACCTTGGGGTCACTACCATCCACACCATGGAGTCACTACCATCCACACCATGGAGTCACTACCATCCACACCATGGAGTCACTACCATCCACACCTTGGGGTCACTACCATCCACACCATGGAGTCACTACCATCCACACCTTGGGGTCACTACCATCCACACCATGGAGTCACTACCATCCACACCATGGAGTCACTACCATCCACACCTTGGGGTCACTACCATCCACACCTTGGGGTCACTACCATCCACACCATGGGGTCACTACCATCCACACCATGGAGTCACTACCATCCACACCTTGGGGTCACTACCATCCACACCATGGGGTCACTACCACTCACCATGGGGTCACTACCACCCACACCATGGGATCACTACCATCCACATCATGGGGTCATTACCACCCACACCATTGAGTCACTACCATCCACACCATGGGGTTACTACCACTCACACCATGGAGTCACTACAATCCACACCTTGGGGTCACTACCATCCACAACTTGGGGTCACTACCATCCACACCTTGGAGTCACTACCATCCACACCATGGGGTCACTACCACCCACACCATGGGGTCACTACCATCCACACCATGGAGTCACTACCATCCACACCTTGGAGTCACTACCATCCACACCATGGGGTCACTACCGCCCACACCATGGGGTCACTACCATCCACACCATGGAGTCACTACCATCCACACCTTGGAGTCACTACCATCCACACCATGGGGTCACTACCACCCACACCATGGAGTCACTACCACCCACACCTTGGGGTCACTACAATCCACACCATGGAGTCGCTACCATCCACACCTTGGGGTCACTACCACCCACACCATGGAGTCACTACCATCCACACCATGGGGTCACTACCACCCACACCATGGGGTCACTACCATCCACACCATGGAGTCACTACCATCCACACCATGGAGTCACTACCATCCACACCTTGGGGTCACTACCATCCACACCTTGGGGTCACTACCATCCACACCCGAAACTCTCTCCAGGTAAACTCCAGGTAAACACCATGGGGTCACTACCACCCACACCATGGGGTCACTACCATCCACACCATGGAGTCACTACCATCCACACCTTGGGGTCACTACCATCCACACCATGGAGTTACTACCATCCACACCTTGGGGTCACTACCACCCACACCATGGAGTCACTACCACCCACACCATGGAGTCACTACCATCCACACCTTGGGGTCACTACCACCCACACCATGGAGTCACTACCATCCACACCATGGGGTCACTACCACCCACACCATGGGGTCACTACCATCCACACCATGGAGTCACTACCATCCACACCTTGGGGTCACTACCATCCACACCATGGGGTCACTACCACCCACACCATGGGTCACTACCATCCACACCATGGAGTCACTACCATCCACACCTTGGGGTCACTACCATCCACACCATGGAGTTACTACCATCCACACCTTGGGGTCACTACCACCCACACCATGGAGTCACTACCACCCACACCATGGAGTCACTACCACCCACACCATTTATTTATTTATTTATTTAGTAATTTAAGCATACAAACAGAGGTACAAAAAATACAGGTAAGAGCAGCATGCCAAAGCCACTTATATGCATAGCATTATGGGCTGGCTTAAAATTAACTTAAGATTAACTAAGCAATGATGAAATCAGTGATAAAACATTATTGTAAACAGATAACAATAAAGCACAAATGAGTATTACAAAGACAGGTCATATGGTTGCATGCATTGTTGTACATTCAGTCGAATGGAGTATTCTGTTAGGTAGTGTATTTAAAAAAAATAATAAGGTTAGATTGGGTCCTAGGTTTAACATTTGTGTGATATAATTGTAAGTAACATATAGGATATGCAATTTATAAGGTTCAGTTATTCAGTATTTATTTGGTTTTGAGTGAGTAAGTGATCTTTGAGAACAGACTTGAATTTATAAACAGGTAGTGTTTCTTTTATATTTACAGGTAATGAATTCCAGATTTTAGGGCCTTTTATGTGCATTGAGTTTTTGCATAGCGTGAGATGGACACGAGGAACATCAAAGAGTGATCTGTGCCTTGTGTTATGGTCATGTGTTCTGTTGAGGTTGGCAAAGAGATGTTTGAGGGGAGGGTTAATATCAGAGTTAAGTGTTCTACGTATGTAATAGGTGCAATAATAAGTATGGATGTTTTGTATGGTGAGTAGGTTTAGTGTTTTGAATATTGGTGGAGTGTGTTGCCTGTAGTGAGAATTTGTTATCATTCTAACTGCAGCCTTTTGTTGGGTAATTAGTGGTCTGAGATGGTTAATTGTTGTTGAGCCCCATGCACAAATTCCATAGGTGAGATAGGGGTAAATAAGAGAGTGATAAAGGGCCAGGAGGGCTGACTGTGGAACATAGTACCGTATCTTCGATAGTATGCCTACAGTCTTGGAGATTTTCTTAGAAATTTGTTGTATATGTGTATGAAATTTGAGTCTATTATCGAGGTGGATTCCTAGGAATTTTCCCTCTGTTAGCTTTGTGATAGGTGATCCGTTTATTGTTATGTTAAGAGGTACATCTGTAGCTCTGTTACCAAACTGAATGAAGTAGGTTTTGTCAATGTTTAGTGTAAGTTTGTTAGTCCTCATCCAGGTAGATATTTTCTGTAATTCGGTGTTTACAGTATTGGCTAGCGTGACTGGGCTCGGGTGAGAGAAGACGTATGTAGTGTCATCTGCAAAAAGTTTGGGTTTGAGTAATTGCGAAGCATTTGGTAAGTCATTTATGTATAGGAGAAAGAGAAGAGGGCCAAGGACACTTCCCTGTGGGACACCAACTGTAATTGGTTGTGCGGAAGAGCTTGCCCCATTTGCGTACACATATTGGCTTCTGTTGCTGAGGTAAGACTTGAGGTAGTTGAGGGAGTGCCCTCTAATACCATAGTGTGACAATTTTACGTGGAGCAAGTCATGGTCAACTGTATCAAAAGCTTTACGTAAGTCAATGAAGATCCCCAGTGGGACTTCTTTTTTCTCTATTGCAGTGTATATATGTTCTAGCATGTGTATAATAGCATCATTAGTATTTTTATTAGGCCTGAATCCAAATTGGCAGGGGTTGAGAATGTTTTGGGAGATGAGGTAGGAGTAGATTCGTTTATGAATTAATTTTTCGAAGATTTTTGAGAGAGGGTGTAAATTGGATATTGGCCTATAGTTATTCAACTCTGTTTGGTCTCCTCCTTTATGGATCGGGGTGACCCTTGCTATTTTGAGAACTGTAGGGAAGGTGGAGGATTCAATGGATTTATTAAAGAGTGTTGCAATGATTGGTGATAGTACTTGTGACGCTTTTTTGTATATAAAGGCTGGTAAGGTATTTAAATCTCCTGCCTTGTTTTTCAGTGCGTTGATAATAAGGGAGACTTCGTATGGGTTAGTCGGAGCTAGGAACAGTGTGTTCGGGTAGTTGCCAGTGAGGTAGTCATTTGGTGGGGTATCTGAGCTTGGGATTTTATTGGCAAGGTTTTGACCTATAGTGGAGAAGAAATCATCGAGTCTGTTTGCTGTTTCTGTTGGTGGGAGTTGAGGTTCATCTGATTTTGCTAATTTTATTTCGCTATGTCGTGATATCTTTTTTGTTCCCAGAATTTCTGATAGGGTCTTCCAGGTCTTTTTTATATCACCTCGTAAGTTGGATAATCTGTTCTCATAATACAATTTTTTTGCCCTTCTTATCAGGCTGGTTAGGATTGACGAGTAATGTTTTGTTTGGTCTCTGGTTATGTGACCCATTCTGTACTGTTTTTCATATCGGTGTTTTGTATTTATGGATTTGAGAATGCTGGGTGTTAGCCAGGGACTGTTCAGTCTCTTAGCTGTCATCTGTTTAGTTTTTTAGGGCAGTGCTTGTTATAAAGGTATTGGGGCTTTTTTAGAAAATTATTAAAACATTCGTCAATATCTGTATAGATTTCTAGCTCAGTGTGCCAGTCAATGTTTGTTACTGCTGTTGTGAAGTTATTAATGGCTGCCTCATTGTGAAGTCTGAAGGTGACTTTAGTAGTGTCTTGGGGTATTTTACCAAGAGTTGTTATGAGGAAAGTAGGGTAGTGGTCTGTGGTATTATCTGTAATTATGCCTGATTTTAAAGGGGATATGGTGTTGGTCCAGATGTGGTCAAGTAGGGAAACACTAGTCTCTGTAACTCTTGTAGGTTTTGTTACTGTTGGTAGCAACATGCAGTTACTCATTGTGTTTGTGAATTCAGTAACGTGTGGGTCCTGGTCTTGCAGGAGATTTATATTGAAGTCACCTGAGAGTAGTAAGTGATCTTTGTTCATGCGTGCATCAGTTATCATACTTCCTAGGTTTTGACTAAATTGGCTAATGTTTGATTGTGGAACTCTGTAGATGTTTATCACTGTGAGAGGTTTTTGTAGGTATTTGGATTTGAATTTAGCTATTATATATTCCCCATGTTCATCCCTTGTGCAAGTATTAGTGATACATTCTAGTTGGTCTGAGTAGTATATAGCAGTGCCACCCCCTTGTTGGTCTGGCCTACAGTTGTGTATGGCTGTGTAACCAGGAATGGCATAGACATCTGTAGTATCAGGCTTTAGCCAGGTTTCAGTTAGTGTAATGATGGACATATTGGCATGCAAGGAATTTAGTAATGCTAGGAGGTCATGGAGTTACTACCATCCATACATTGGGGTCACTACCATCCACACCTTGGGGTCATTACCACCCACACCATGGAGTCACTACCATTCACACCATGGAGTCACTACCATCCACACCTTGGGGTCACTCATCCACACCATGGGGTCACTACCATTCACACCATGGGGTTACTACCACTCACACCATGGAGTCACTACAATCCACACCTTGGGGTCACTACCATCCACACCTTGGGGTCACTACCATCCACACCTTGGAGTCACTACCACCCACACCATGGAGTCACTACCATCCACACCTTGGGGTCACTACCACCCACACCTTGGGGTCACTACCATCCACACCTTGGGGTCACTACCACCCACACCTTGGGGTCACTACCATCCACATCTTGGAGTTACTACCACCCACACCATGGAGTCAGTACCATCCACACCTTGGGGTCACTACCATCCACACCTTGGGGTCACTACCACCCACACCATGGAGTCACTACCATCCACACCATGGAGTCACTACCATCCACACCTTGGGGTCACTACCATCCACACTATGGGGTCACTACCATCCACACCATGGGGTCACTACCACCCACACCTTGGGGTCACTACCAGCCACACCATGGGGTCACTACCATCCACACCATGGAGTCACTACCATCCACACCATGGGGTCACTACCACCCACACCATGGAGTCACTACCATCCACACCTTGGGGTCACTACCATCCACACCATGGGGTCACTACCACTCACACCATGGGGTCACTACCACCCACACCATGGGATCACTACCATCCACACCATGGGGTCATTACCACCCACACCATTGAGTCACTACCATCCACACCATGGGGTTACTACCACTCACACCATGGAGTCACTACCATCCACACCTTTCGGTCACAACCATCCACACCATGGGATCACTACCACCCACACCATGGGATCACTACCACTCACACCATGGGTGGTAGTGATCCCATCATAATCTTTCAAGAGCTTAAGTGTGGGTAACATGTACAGCCTCTCCTCACTTAGCGATGTACTCGTTTACCAACGACTCAGACTTACAACGGTTTCTCGGACCAGTACTCATACCTAAATAAGGTATATTAGAGCTGATTTCCTCTATTCTGTTTGCTACAATACAGAGTAAACTAGTGTATAAACATTTAAAGATATACCAAAAATGTTATAAGAACACAAGAAAGAAGGAACACTGCAACAGGCCTACTGACCCATGCGGAGCAGGTCCATGTCCCCCCCGGATTAGACCAATAACTCACCCCCCGGATTAGCCCAATGACCCACCCAGTCTGATCATCTCCACTCAAGAATGGAGCACTGCACCAGACCCAGCAGCACAAGCTGGTCAGGTCCAACTCACACCCATCCACACCCACTCATGTATTTATCTAACCTATTTTTAAAACTACACAATGTTTTAGCCTGAATAACTGTACTCGGGAGTTTGTTCCACTCATCCACAACTCTATTACCAAACCAGTGCTTTCCTATATCCTTTCTGAATCTGAATTTTTCCAACTTGAAACCATTGCTGCGAATCCTGTCTTGGCTGGAAATTTTCAGCACGCTATTTACATCCCCTTTATTTATTCCTGTTTTCCATTTATACACCACGAGCATATCCCCCCTAATTCTACGCCTTTCGAGAGAGTGCAGATTCAGGGCCATCAGTCTATCCTCATAGGGAAGATTTCTGATACATGGGATCATCTTTGTCATCCTCCTCTGTACGTTTTCCAGAGCATTTATATCCATTCTGTAATACGGTGACCAGAACTGAGCAACATAGTCTAAATGAGGCCTAACCAAGGGTATATAGAGTTGAAGAACAACCTGAGGACTTCTATTATTTATACTTCTAGATACGAAGCCAAGAATTCTGTTAGCTTTATTGCAAACACTAATGCACTGTTGTCTTGGTTTTAAATTACTGCTAACCAGAACTCCTAAATCCTTTTCGCAATCACTAGTATTAAGATCTACATTATTTAGTTTATATGTGGCATGGTTATTTACCTGTCCAACATTTAGAACTTTGCATTGGTCAATATTAAACTGCATCTGCCACTTCTCCGACCATTGCATCAGTCTATTCAAATCATCCTGGAGTGCTCTAGTGTCCTCTTTAGAATGAATTGGACGGCCTATTTTGGTGTCATCAGCAAATTTGCTTATGTCGCTATTTATTCCCACATCTATGTCGTTTATGTAAATTGTGAACAACAACAGGCCCAACACTGACCCCTGAGGAACACCGTTTGTGACGTGCCCCCATTCTGATTTCTCCCCATTTATGCAAACTCTCTGCTGTCTATTTGTCAGCCATGCCTCTACCCAGGAAAAAAATTTCTCCTATTGCGTGTGCCTTAA
Organism: Cherax quadricarinatus; assembly: GCF_038502225.1. NCBI lineage: Eukaryota > Metazoa > Arthropoda > Malacostraca > Decapoda > Parastacidae > Cherax > Cherax quadricarinatus. The sequence continues at coordinate 12,686 of NW_027195545.1, read as the reverse complement.
GTTTCCTCAATAGCCTCTGGTGTGGAACTCTATCGAAAGCCTTACTGAAGTCCATATACACAATATCATATTCATTACCATGATCTACCTCCTCAAACACCTTAGTGAAGAAAGTTAGTAAATTCGTAAGACAGGAACGCCCCTTTGTAAAACCGTGTTGAGATTCATTATTCAATCTGTGCCTGTCAAGATGGCTATGAATTGCTTTGGCAATTATTGATTCCATAAATTTTCCCACTATGGAGGTAAGGCTTATTGGTTTATAGTTCGAAGCCAAGGACCTGTCACCTGCCTTGTAAATAGGTATTACATTTGCCATTTTCCACTTATCAGGCACTATGCCAGTTTGTAGTGATATGTTAAAAAGATTAGCCAAAGGTATGCTAAGTTCCTCTTTACATTCCTTTAACACCCTTGCAAACAGTTCATCAGGGCCTGGGGATTTGTTAGGTTTTAGTTTCTCTATTTGTCTGAGGACCATGTCACTAGTTACCGCAATCGTACGTAGTTTATTATCATCCTGTTCTACATAATCTATTATTTCAGGAATATCGCTAGTATTTTCCTGGGTGAAAACTGAGAGGAAGTAGGTATTTAGAATTTCACACATATCCTTATCACTGTCAGTGCAAAGGTGACATTAAACTAATATCAAAGATGGTTTACCTGGAGTTTACCTGGAGAGGGTTTCAAGGGTCAATGCCCTTGCGGCTCAGTCTGAGACCAGGCCTCATGGTGTATCAGGGTCTGATCAACCAGGCTGTTACTGCTGGCCACACACAAGCTGACATACGAACCACAGCCTGGTTTGTCAGGTACCGACTTAAGGTGCCTGTCCAGTGCCTTATTAGAGACAGCCAGGGGTCTATTGGTAATCCCCTTTATGTATGCTGGGAGGCAGTTGAACAGTCTTGGCCCCTGGACACTTACTGTGTTGTCTCTCAATGTACTTGTGGCACCCCTGCTTTTCATCAGGGGAATGTTGCATCTCCTGCTAAGTCTTTTGCCTTCATAGGGAGTGATTTTCATGTGCAAGTTTGGTACCAATCCCTCCAGGATCTTCCAAGTGTATATTATCATGTATCTCTCTTGCATGCATTCCAGGGAATACAGATCAAGGACCTCCAACCAGTTGACACAAACCCAATACGTACCATTATAGTATGGTCCTCACTTAGCGGTGAATTCGTTTACCAATGTGGTCTTAGGAACGAAACTCCGCCATTAAGTGAGGAAAGGCTGTATTGTGGCTTAGTAGGCAAAGCTCTTGCTTCCCATGCTGAGGGTCTGGGTTTGATTCCCCGCAAAGGTGGAAACATTGGGCGTGTTTCCTTACACTTGTGCCTGTTGTCCTTACACCTGTTGTACCAGTTGTCCTGACACCTGTTGTACCTGTTGGCCTTATACCTGTTGTCCCTGTTAGTTGACTAGTGTGGGTCACATCTTGGGACAAAACTGACCTAATTTGTCTGAAATACTCTGCATAACAAGGGCCTTTCTGCATAGTAGTGTCATTGATGTCATCTAGGTCCGTATACCTTGTACATGTACTTGTAGAAATAAAGATATTATTATTGCTTTCTCCTCTCTTCTGATAACTTTTCAAGGAAGGCTGGGGAAAAAGGGTGATGCCCTTATGCTCGTGAATGGCTCGATATACTGTAATTGGAGGTAACCTTCCCTTTGAATCAAACCAGTTTGCCTTTTTTTACCTTAAATGTTGAATTATACATATTTATGGGCTTAGTGTCTCCCTTTAATATAATAAGAATAATAATATTTAAACAAATGCTTCTCATGTGCTCTCATTCTTCATAAATCATATTTTACAAGTTATAACTCCTGTTTAGTGGCAAGTTGTAAGTTGCTGCATCTACAATTTAGGGGACTTTGATTATTTTCATTTTGCAGGAAATGACTACTTCGGTTATAGTAGTCATTTTCCTTCTGTAAATGGGCAGTTTCTTGTACTCATTCGATAGAACATATGGAGTTCTAGCAAAATAGCTATGATTTTAGTCAACTGGAACATTGGAATTGGCTGAAAATAGGGCTCAAAGTGAGCGAAATTGCCAATGTAAAAATGTCGTCGAGACTGCTAACTTCGCGAGAGCATAATTCCGTAAGTTCTCCATCAAATTTCATACTTTTGGTGTCATTACCATCAAGAAAAGATTATCATTTCATAAGAAAAAATAATTTTTTTTAAAATTTTTCAACCCTAAGAGCGAGTTCAGGATTGGGAGCCTTGACCCTGAAAGGGTTAATCTGGCTGTCATGTCTTCCCTTTGCTTTCTTTCGGCCCACATTAGCCTCCATGATCTTATTACTGTATTTGTGATGAAATACTTTCTAGTGTCCTTTCAGTAGGACTTTTTTCCAGTTTATAACTGGCTTTTTGGTCTCATTGTTGGTGCCAGGAGCTTAAATTTGTCTGATATCATTTTCACGATTTAATCTGGCTATCATGACTTCCCTTTGCTTTCTTTCAGCCTACATTAGCATTTGAAGTGTTTTCAGTCTTTGTAACTGAAATTATTTAGTTCTGTGAGCCATTTTATATTATTATTGTAATATTAAAAGGAGTGTTAATCCCATGTAGGTCATTCATCCATTTTATAGTACAATATGTACTTTTATGTTTTATTTGCCTGTACCACCCCTTGAGGAAGATTCCTTGAGGTAAGAAGCTCATTCTCCAAGGATTTAGACCTGTTCTTGCCTTCCATGGGAAGGGACAAACATATCATTTATATTTACCAAATTTTGAGTAGGTTTAGCACTTTATCTCCTCCTTTGATCATATTGAGTCAGTCTTCCACTCCATATGGAAAGGAGTCACCTTTTTTCCTCATGGCTGATAGTATCCTCTGCCACAGGTTCATTGTCAAGGATCGAGAACCGTTCTTCTCACCATCTCAGAGGAGTCAGATTGTCTGGGAGATTTTACTGAGGGTCCACTACACAGACACTGAGCAAGGTGAGTGTGTAGCTTGGGATGGGATAATCTAGATCTAACAGTGCTACCACTAACACCATTTACACATCAGTAACATCATTGGAGTAGCTGTGGCAGTCATTTTATACTTGAATAACTGAGTGTGAATTCCCACCTAGTGCTAATAGGTTTGAGATAAGACCAGACTGGCAGAGTAGTAACTTGAGCTATTGCCCTTCCAATATTTCTTGACCTATCCTCCCCATATAAATTTTTAATACAATATATGCAATATATAATACACATATAATTTCTTAGAACATCCCACAAAATATTGAAGCTATTCTAACAGGTCCTAAATGCACTAGAAGATAAAAAGAATGCAGATGTAATATATACAGACTTTGCAAAAGCCTTCGACAAGTGTGACCATGGCGTAATAGCGCACAAAATGCATGCTAAAGGAATAACAGGAAAAGTCGGTCGATGGATCTATAATTTTCTCACTAACAGAACACAGAGAGTAGTCGTCAACAGAGTAAAGTCCGAGGCAGCTACGGTGAAAAGCTCTGTTCCACAAGGCACAGTACTCGCTCCCATCTTGTTCCTCATCCTCATATCCGACATAGACAAGGATGTCAGCCACAGCACCGTGTCTTCCTTTGCAGATGACACCCGAATCTGCATGACAGTGTCTTCCATTGCAGACACTGCAAGGCTCCAGGCGGACATCAACCGAATCTTTCAGTGGGCTGCAGAAAACAATATGAAGTTCAACGATGAGAAATTTCAATTACTCAGATATGGTAAACACGAGGAAATTAAATCCTCATCAGAGTACAAAACGAATTCTGGCCATAAAATAGAGCGAAACACCAACGTCAAAGACCTGGGAGTGATCATGTAGGAGGATCTCACCTTCAAGGACCATAACATTGTATCAATTGCATCTGCTAGAAAAATGACAGGATGGATAATGAGAACCTTCAAAACTAGGGAGGCCAAGCCCATGATAACACTCTTCAGGTCACTTGTTCTATCTAGGCTGGAATATTGCTGCACACAACAGCACCTTTCAAGGCAGGTGAAATTGCTGACCTAGAAAATGTACAGAGAACCTTCACGGTGCGCATAACGGAGATAAAACACCTCAATTACTGGGAGTGCTTAAGGTTCCTAAAACTGTATTCTCTGGAACGCAGGCAGGAGAGATACATGATTATATACACCTGGAAAATCTTAGAGTGGCTAGTACCGAACTTGCACACGAAAATCACTCACTACGAAAGCAAAAGACTTGGCAGACGATGCAACATCCCCCCAATGAAAAGCAGGGGTGTCACTAGCACGTTAAGAGACCATACAATAAGTGTCAGGGGCCCGAGACTGTTCAACTGCCTCCCAGCATACATAAGGGGGATTACCAACAGACCCCTGGCAGTCTTCAAGCTGGCACTGGACAAGCACCTAAAGTCGGTTCCTGACCAGCCGGGCTGTGGCTCGTACGTTGGTTTGCGTGCAGCCAGCAGCAACAGCCTGGTTGATCAGGCTCTGATCCACCAGGAGGCCTGGTCACAGACCGGGCCGCGGGGGCATTGACCCCCGGAACTCTCTCCAGGTAAACTCCAGGTATTCTTTTTTTGGCCACTTTTAATTTTTTTTTCATTTTACAGGTATATAGTATATTTTGTGTCCATTGTCTGTTCTAGTGATATTTTCACAGTGCAAGAGTTTGTGTCCACTATAATGGTGTTTACCCATTTTCAACACAATTCATAAACTCTCGTGAACCCTCTGATTTTCATTGGTTTTCATTTATTTTTTCAGTTTATTTTTTCATAGTCATGTAAGACTAATGTGTGTATATACAGTATGTTTTTAATACACTGTCCATCTTCATTTATTGTACAGTATTTTATTTGTTGGTATACAGCTGTACCTTGAATTTATGACAGCATGTTTCTGAAAATAAGTTGTGAATCAAGTTCATTGTGACATGGGACACAAAGTTACATTCCTGAAGCTCAGGTCTTGGATCCATTTTTAACCCTTTTAGGGTTTCAGACGTACTAGTACGGCTTACGCACCAGGGTTTTTGGCGTACTAGTATGCCTAAATTCTAGCGCCCTCAAATCTAGTGAGAGAAAGCTGCTAGGCCTACATATGAAAGAATGGGTCTATTTGGTCAGTGCGCGCAGTATAAAAAAAATCCTGCAGCACACAGTGCGTAATGAGAAAAAAAAAACTTTGTGTTTTTGAATTAAAACAGTGAATTTGCACTGTATTTTTGTATGGTATTTATTGTTGTATTCTAGTTTTCCTGGTCTCATTTTATAGAATGGAAGACATATTACAGAAATTGAGATGATTTTGACTGGTTTTATAATGAAAAGTACCATGAAATTGAGCTCAAAGTAGCAGAAATGTTCAATTTTTACCAAAGTTCAAAAGTAAACAAATCATGCTAAGCGTCCAATACACATCAACTGTTGAGTCTAATATTCTTTCACAAGTGCACTGATATTATTTATACCATTTCTACACTAATGCAATAGACTGCATAACAGTAAATCTTCTATTTTTTTGTGAGAATAAAAATTCAAAGTGGAAAGCAAAAGAATGTAAGAGGGGCATGGGGATGTGACTAATGAACAGAGGAAATGTTATTTTAGTGCCAGGAATGTCTTTCTTGTTTATTCTGGACCCTATTTGGAAATTGGCATCTTTTGAAATTTGTGTGAAATTGGCAAAATTGCTAAATTCTGACCACTGTATTGGATAATTGGAATTGGTAAATGGGTGGTTTCTTATACTCATTCAATAGAAAAAATGGAGTTCTAGCAAAATAGTTATGTTTTTTGTCGACTAGTACACTGGAATTGGCCGAAAATAGGGCTCAAAGTGGGCATAATCGCCGAGGCGTAAACATCGGCGAGACCGCTAACTACGCGACAGCATAATTCCGTAAGTTTTCCATCAAATTTCATACTTTTGGTGTCATTATGATCGGGAAAAGATTCTCTATCTTTTCATTAGAAAACATAATTTTTTTTTTTTTTGAAATTTGGGCAACCCAGAGAACAAGTCTGGGAGAGGGCCTGGGGACCCTGAAAGGGTTAATATTTAAATTTGTATTCTGCTGTACTATATTGTTTTTGTCTAAATCGATCGAGGAATGTCAGTACAAGTATGCTATATAGTAGTACTGTATCAAACTTTTAAAAAAAATAGGAAATCACAGACATAGGTCATCTTATAAGACACAATTCATATTCACTGCTCAATGAGTCACGTTCTACAATTTTTATTCCAAAAGTCATTTAATGTCTAATGGTAAAAGTAAAGTTTTCTGTTTAGAGGGGATGGTGGGTATTCACTTTTGATACTAAGAAAGTAGCAAAGTCAGTTTCTCAGATCAAGAGTCTTTCACTTGCAGCATAGTCTCTTTAACCCTTTGACTGTAGCGGCCGTATTTATACGTCTTACGAGGTACAGTGTTTGACGTATATATACTCATAAATTCTAGCGGCTTCAAATCAAGCAGGAGAAAGCTGGTAGGCCCACATGTAAGAGAATGGGTCTGTGTGGTCAGTGTGCACCATATAAAAAAAATCCTGGAGCACGCAGTGCATAATGCGAAAAAAAAAACTCCTACTGTTTTTTTTAATTAAAATGCCGACTTTGTGGTCTATTTTCATATAGTATTTATGGTTGTATTCTCGTTTTCTTGGTCTCATTTGATAGAATGGAAAACATATTATAGAAATTGAGGTGATTTTGATTGATTTTACTATAAAAAAATCTAGAAATGGAGCTCAAAGTAGGGAATATGTTTGATTTTTGCTAATGTTCAAAAGTAAACAAATGATGCCATTGTCCAATAAATCTCCAACTAGCCATTCTAATATGCAGTCATGAATGGGTTGATGTTATTTATACAATTATTACAGTATTGCAGTAGTCTGCATAATAGTAAGTCTTCTATTTTTTGTTTGAATAAAAATTCAAAATAGAAAGCAAGAGTAATATCAGAGGGGCCTGGAGACATGACTGATGAGCAAAGAAAATGTTATTTTAGAGCCAGGAATGTCTGCATTGTTTATATTCTGGACCTTATTTTGAAATTGTCATATTTTTTAGTTTTCGTGAAATTGGCCAAATTGCAAATTTCTGACCACATTATTAGGTAGTTGAAATCGGTAAATGGGCAGTTTCTTGTACTCAATCGATAGAAAAAATGGAGTTCTGAAGAAATAGCTATGAGTTTGGGCGACTGGAACAATAGAATTAGCCGAAAATAGGGCTCAAAGTGGGCAAAATAGCCGATTTGTAAACAGCGCCGAGGTCGCTAACTTCGCGAGAGCATAATTCCGTCAGTTTTCCATCAAATTTCGTTTTTTTGGTGTCATTACAATCGGGAAAAGATTCTCTATCATTTCATAAGAAAAAATAATTTTTTTTTTTTAAATTTTGCGACACCAGGAGACACCTCAGGATTGGGGGTTGCGACAGTCAAAGGGTTAACCCTTTCAGGGTCCGTCCCGTAGATCTACGGCTTTACGTTCAGGGTCCAAACCGTAGATCTACGCCATGAGCTCAGCTCACTCTGATAAACTGTGAGTGGTACATTTGGGCCTAGATATGAGAGAATACATCTATGTGGTATGTGTGCACCACATAAAACAGATCCTGCAGCACACTGTGTATAATGAGAGAAAAAAAATGAAATCATGATTTTTCGATTAAAACAGCAACTTTGCAGTGTTTTTTCGTATGTTTTTTATAGTTGTATTTGCGATTTCTTGGTCTCATTTGATAGAATGGAAGACATATTACAGAAATAGAGATGATTTTGATTGGTTTTAGCATTGGAAATGGCTTGAAACTGAGCTCAAAGTAGCGGAAATGTTAAATTTTTGCCGATATTCAAGAGTAATCAAACGACCTCACACATCTAATACACGTCAGCTGGTGGGTCTAATATACATTCACAAATATGGTGATGATATTTATACAATTATTACAGTATTGCATAAGAGTAAATCTTCTATTTTTTGGTGTGAATAAAAATTCATTATGTGAATAAAAAATCAAAATGGAATTTATTTGTAAAGCCTCAAAACATAACTAATGAACAGAGGAAATGTTAGTTTAGTGCCAGGAATGCCTACATTGTTCATTCTGGACCCTATTTTGAAATTGGAATATTTTGAACTTTGTGTTAAATTGGCCAAATTAACAATTTCCGACCACTTTATTTTGTAGTTGAAACAGTTGACTTGGCGATTTCTTGTGCTCAATCGATAGAATAGAAGTAATACTAGTGAAATAGCTAAGAATTTGGTTGATTGGAATAATGTAATTGGCCTAAAATGGGAGTCAAAGTCGGCAAAATTGCTGATTCGTAAATATCGCTGACACATCAAAATTCGCGAGAGCATAATTTCGTCAATTTTCCACCAAATTTCGTACTTTTTGTTTTATTACCTTCACAAAAAGATTCTCTACGATTTCATAAGAAAAAATAACAAATTTTTTTTTTGAAAATTCTTGGACACTGGTGCGTGACTCCAGATTTGGGCCTTGGACCCTGAAAGGGTTAAAAAAGGTTACTCATACATAGTCATTCCAATATCCATTGTAGAATTGCATTTAATGAACAGCTCCTGTCGTTCCATGGTGGGTACTATTTGAGCTTGACAAACATGGGCAAAGATGCTTTAAGGGTTAGCATACTCAGTGCTGTGATTCTTGTCACTAGTGTGGCTAATTCTGTAATGGTTTGGTTGCATGGGCACAATTTTAATAATGCATTGATTTTAATATCAAATATAATAGAAAGTAGGTAAGTTTGGGGTGCCAGGTGTAAATGATAATGGGAGCCCTTTCATTGAACTTGTATAGAAAGGGGTTTAGTTTTAGGTAATACATATTTTAAGAAAAAGAGGATAAATAAGTATACAAGATATTTTGTAGGGTGAAATGTCAGTAGTTTGTTGGATTATGTATTGGTAGATAAAAGACTGTTGAGTAGACTTCAGGATGTACATGTTTATAGAGGGGCCACAGATATATCAGATCACTTTCTAGTTGTAGCTACACTGAGAGTAAAAGGTAGATGGGATACAAGGAGAATAGAAGCATCAGGGAAGAGAGACGTGAAGGTTTATAAACTAAAAGAGGAGGCAGTTAGGGTAAGATATAAACAGCTATTGGAGGATAGATGGGCTAATGAGAGCATAGGCAATAGGGTCGAAGAGGTATGGGGTAGGTTTAAAAATGTAATGTTAGAGTGTTCTGCACAAGTTTGTGGTTACAGGAAAGTGGGTGCAGGAGGGAAGAGGAGCGATTGGTGGAATGATGATGTAGAGAGAGTAGTAAGGGAGAAAAAGTTAGCATATGAGAAGTTTTTACAAAGCAGAAGTGATGCAAGGAGGGAAGAGTATATGGAGAAAAAGAGAGAGGTTAAGAGAGTGGTGAAGCAATGAAAAAAGAGAGCAAATGAGAGAGTGGGTGAGATGTTATCAACAAATTTTGTTGAAAATAAGAAAAAGTTTTGGAGTGAGAATAACAAGTTAAGGAAGCCTAGAGAACAAATGGATTTGTCAGTTAAAAATAGGAGAGGAGAGTTATTAAATGGAGAGTTAGAGGTATTGGGAAGATGGAGGGAATATTTTGAGGAATTGTTAAATGTTGATGAAGATAGGGAAGCTGTGATTTCGTGTATAGGGCAAGGAGGAATAACATCTTGTAGGAGTGAGGAAGAGCCAGTTGTGAGTGGGGGGGAAGTTCGTGAGGCAGTAGGTAAAATGAAAGGGGGTAAGGAAGCATGGATTGATGGGATAAAGATAGAAATGTTAAAAGCAGGTGGGGATATAGTTTTGGAGTGTTTGGTGCAATTATTTAATAAATGTATGGATGAGGGTAAGGTACCTAGGGATTGGCAGAGAGCATGCATAGTTCCTTTGTATAAAGGCAAAGGGGACAAAAGAGAGTGCAAAAATTATAGGGGGATAAGTCTGTTGGGTATACCTGGTAAAGTGTATGGTAGAGTTATTATTGAAAGAATTAAGAGTAAGATGGAGAATAGGATAGCAGATGAACAAGGAGGCTTTAGGAAAGGTAGGAGGTGTGTGGACCAGGTGTTTACAGTGAAACATATAAGTGAGCAGTATTTAGATAAGGCTAAAGAGGTCTTTGTGGCATTTATGGATTTGGAAAAGGCATATGACAGGGTGGATAGGGGGGCAATGTGGCAGATGTTGCAGGTGTATGGTATAGGAGATAGGTTACTGAAAGCAGTGAAGAGTTTTTACGAGGATAGTGAGGCTCAAGTTAGAGTATGTAGGAAAGAGGGAAATTATTTCCCAGTAAAAGTAGGCCTTAGACAAGGATGTGTGATGTCACTGTGGTTGTTTAATATATTTATAGATGGGGTTGTAAGAGAAGTAAATGCGAGGGTCTTGGCAAGAGGCGTGGAGTTAAAAGACAAAGAATCACTCATAAAGTGGGAGTTGTCACAGTTGCTCTTTGCTGAAGACACTGTGCTCTTGGGAGATTCTGAAGAGAAGTTGCAGAGATTGGTAGACAAATTTGATAGGGTATGCAAAAGAAGAAAATTAAAAGTGAATACAGGAAAGAGTAAGGTTATGAGGATAACAAAAAGACTAGGTGATGAAAGATTGGATATCAGATTGGAGGGAGAGAGTATGGAGGAGGTGAATGTATTCATATTTGGGAGTGGACGTGTCAGCGGATGGGTCTATGAAAGATGAGGTGAATCATAGAATTGATGAGGGGAAAAGGGTGAGTGGTGCACTTAGGAGTCTGTGGAGACAAATAACTTTGTCTTTGGAGGCAAAGAGGGGAATGTATGAGAGTATAGTTTTACCAATGCTCTTATATGGGTGTGAAGCATGGGTGATGAATGTTGCAGTGAGGAGAAGGCTGGAGGCAGTGGGGATGTCATGTCTGAGGGCAATGTGTGGTGTGAATATAATGCAGAGAATTCGTAGTTTGGAAGTTAGGAGGAGGTGCTGGATTACCAAAACTGTTGTCCAGAGGGCTGAGGAAGGGTTGTTGAAGTGGTTCGGACATGTAGAGAGAATGGAGTGAAACAGAATGACCTCAAGAGTGTATCAGTTTGTAGTTTAAGGAAGGTGGGGTAGGGGTCGGCCTAGGAAAGGTTGGAGGGAGAGGGTAAAGGAGGTTTTGTGTGCTAGGGGCTTGGACTTCCAGCAGGCATGCGTGAGCATGTTTGATAGGAGTGAATGGAGACAAATGGTTTTTAATACTTGACGTGCTGTTGGAGTGTGATCAAAGTAACATTTGTGAAGGGGTTCAGGGAAACCGGCAGGCCGGACTTGAGTCCTGGAGATGGGAAGTACAGTGCCTGCACTCTGAAGGAGGGGTGTTAATGTTGCAGTTTAAAAACTGTAGTGTAAAGCACCCTTCTGGCAAGACAGTGATGGAGTGAATGATGGTGAAAGTTTTTCTTTTTCGGGCCACCCTGCCTTGGTGGGAATTGGCCAGTGTGATAATAAAAGAAAAAATAATTATTATTTTGTATGGCATACACATGGCATACAGATGATATGACTTCTGTTATTTTTAATGGAAAGAATACTCCCAGTATCAAAGAAACAAGTTCAGGTGGCAGTACAGTATTGTAGAATTCTCAGATTACAGTACTTCTGATATTTGAATTTCAGTACTCTTAACTAAAAATACAGTTGTTAAATATTATTCATTACTTAGACTAATGAAAGGAAAAGTTTTACGTGATAGTAGTGTCAGAGGTACAGTGGAACCTCTACTTGCGAGTTTAATCCATTCCATGAACTTGCTCGCAACTGGATTTGCTTGTTTGCAGAGTCAATTTTTCTCATTTAAATTCATTGAAATGCAATTAATCCGTTCCAGTGGAATTCTGTACTTCAATAATTTCGCTAATATCAACTTTATGGCTTATTTGTCTATCTCACTTGATCTAATATGACATAATAAACAATATAAATAACATAGAAACCTGATATATACTCTAAAATGAATAAAATATGTAATTCATGTAGTGATATGGGCGGTGTCGGCGGTGGATGACAGTTTGGAAACCGGACAGAATACTTCTTGAATAATTTCGCTAATATCATCTATACGGCTTATTTATCTATCACAGTTCATCTAATATGACATAACAAACAATATAAATAACAAAGAAACCTGATATATACTCTAGAATGTATAAAATATGTCATTATGTAACAGATGGAGACGGCCACAACCACTCCCTCTTTGTTGTGGTAAACACTGCTATCTACTGACGGCCTTTTGAAGCCGTCCGTTATTATAATTTTTATGTAGTACGTTATTTTTATATATGTATTATTATTATTATTATTCTTTCAACACAGCGGCCATATCCCACCAAGGCAGGGTGGCCCAAAAAGAAAAACGAAAGTTTCTCTTTTTAAATTTAGTAATTTATACAGGAGAAGGGGTTACTAGCCCCTTGCTCCCGGCATTTTAGTCACCTCTTACAACACGCATGGCTTACGGAGGAAGAATGCTGTTCCACTTCCCCATGGAGATAAGAGGAAATAAACAAGAACAAGAACTAGAAAGAAAATAGAAGAAAGCCCAGAGGGGTATGTATATGTATATGCTTGTACATGTATGTGTAGTGTGACCTAAGTGTAAGTAGAAGTAGCAAGACGTACCTGAAATCTTGCATGTTTATGACACAGAAAAA
>NW_027195544.1:150000-168998 GCF_038502225.1 Cherax quadricarinatus | reverse complement strand
GAATAAAAGGGGGGGAAGTTTTTCTTTTCCGCCACCCTGCCTTGGTGGAAACAGCCGATGTGTTAATAAAACAAATAAAAACTATGTATATATGTTGTGCCGAATACGTAAAATTGGTCAATTAGCAAGAACTCGTTTAAAATTAAATTCTTTCTAAAATTTTCTCTTATGCGTTTAAATATATATTTTTTCACTTATGTTAATGTAAAATTAATAGTTCTGTACCAAAAAGAACGTTGGAAAACTTGCCTAACCTTATTATGAAAAGCGCCATTTAATTTAGTCTAATTTAACTAAATGTATTTTAGATAAGTTTACAATAATTTAATAATAAACAATGAAATATATTTTTATTCGTTAGATTCAGAATGATTTTTGCAAATTATTGCAAACACAACTTTTTCTTACCCCATTTGCAAGAAGTGTTTTGCTATTTAAGCTAAAATAGAAATGTTACTTATTCGGCACGACATATGTAAATTATATATATATATATATATATATATATATATATATATATATATATATATATATATATATATATATATATATATATATATATATATGTATATATATATATAATATATATGTCGTGCCAGAATAGGCAGAACTTGCGATCTTGGCTTAAAATAGCAACGTTCATCTTGCCATACAGGACAAGCGAAAATTTGTGTATGCAATAATTTCCTAAATCATTCTGAACCTAACGAAAAATATATTTCACTAATTTGTTTAGTATTAAATTATTGTAAACAAATCTAAAATATATATATTGAGTTAGCTAAAATAAATTGTTCTTGCTATAATAAGGTTAGGTAAGTTTTCTAAGATTCTTTTGGTGCAAAATAAAAATTTTTACATCAACATTAATGAAAAAATATATCTTTAAACTTATAAGAAAAATTTTAGAAAGGACTAAATTTTAAATGAGTTCTGATATTGACCAGTTTTAATATTCGCTACGATATTATATATATATATATATATATATATATATATATATATATATATATATATATATATATATATATATATATATATATATATATATATATATATACTATATATTATGTATATATATGTTTTTGTGTGTGTGTGTGTGTGTGTGTGTGTACGTACTGGCCTAATTGTAGTTGTAGGAGTCGAGTCACAGCTCCTGGCCCAGCCTGTTGGCTGGTCGCTACTAGGTTCACTCTCCCTGCTCCATGAGCTTCATCATACTTCTTCGTAAAGCTATGTATAGATCCTGCCTCCACTACATCACTTCCCAAACGTAGATGAATGGTTCAGAGAACCGACATGTTGATAAATTAGACACATCAACTCTTGGGTATCTTAATTGAGGAAAGTTTCGCCACACAGTGCTTCATCAGTCCATACAAAGGAGAAATGTGAAGAACAGGAGTAGAATGAGGTTTCGTTCTCATATTTCATTGTTCTTTACGGTTTCTTCATGTTTCCTTGTTCTGGACGGGTTTCCTTCTCATATTTCCTTCTTCTGGACGGTTTCCTCTCATATTTCATTGTTCTGGACGGTTTCCTGTATATTTCATTGTTCTGACGGGTTTCCTTCTCATATTTCTGTATTGGAGGTTTCTTCATATTTCATTGTTCTGGACGGTTTCCTTCATATTTCATTGTTCTGACGGTTTCCTGTCATATTTCATTGTTCTGGACGGGTTTCCTGTCATTTTCATTGTTCTGACGGGTTTCCTGTCATATTTCATTGTTCTGGACGGTTTCTGCATATTTCATTGTTCTGGACGGGTTTCCTGTCATATTTCATTGTTCTGGACGGGTTTCCTCTCATATTTCATTGTTCTGGACGGGTTTCCTCGTCATTTTCATTGTATCTGGACGGTTTCCTTCATATTTCATTGTTCTGGATGGTTTCTCATATTTCATTGTTCTGGACGGTTTCCTGCATATTTCATTGTTCTGGACGGTTTCCTTCATATTTCATTTTCTTGGACGGGTTTCCTTCTCATATTTCATTGTTCTGGACGGGTTTCCTTTTTCATTGTCATTTTCATTCTTGTTCTGGACGGTTTCCTTCACATATTTCATTGTTCTGGACGGGTTTCCTATCATATATCTTTGTTCTGGACGGTTTCCTGTCATATTTCATTCGTGATCTGACGCGTTTCCTTCTCATATTTCATTGTTCTGGACAGGTTTCCTTTCATGTTTCATGGTTCTGGACGGTTTCTTTTCATATTTCATTGTCTGGACGGATTTCTTCTCATATTTCATTGTTTTTCGGTTTCGTCTCACATTTCCTTGTTCAGGACGGTTTTCCTTTCATGTTTCGTTGTTCTGGACGGGTTTCCCTGTCTTATTTCAATGTTCTGGACCGGTTTCTGTCATATTTCATTGTTCTGACGGTTTAACTGTCATATCGCATTTTCTGGACTGGTTTCCTGTCATATTTCATTGTTATGGACGAGGTTTCCTGTCATATTTCATTGTTATGGACGGGTTTCTCTGTCATATTTCATTGTTCTGAGAGATCCTTCTCATTCATTGTTCTGACGTTAACTGTCATATCGCATTTTTCTGGACTGGTTTCCTGTCATATTTCATTGTTCTAGACGGTTTTCCTGTCATATTTCATGGTTCTGGACGGTTTCCCTGTAATATTTCACTGTTCTGGACGGGTTTCCCTGTCGATTTCGTTGTTCTGATGGTTTCACTGTCATAATAATGGTTCTGGACGGGTTTCTTCTCATATTTCATTGATTCTGTACCGGTTTCCCTATATTCGTTGTTCTGACGCTTTTCACTTTTATCTCATTGTTGTGGACGGGTTTCCCTCTCATGTTTCATTGTTCTGGACGGGTTTCCTCTCATATTTCAATGTTCTGGACGGTTTCCTTCATATTTCATTATTCTGGACGGGTTTCGCGGCCATATTTCATTGTTCTGGACGGGTTTCCTTCTCATATTTCATTGTTCTTTTAGGGTTTCGTTCACATATTTCATTGTTCTTTACGGGTTTCGTTCTTATATTTCCTTGTTATGGACGGGTTTCCTTCTAATATTTCCTTGTTCTTGATGGTTTCCTTCTCATATTTCATTGTTCTGGACGGGTTTCCTATCATATTTCATTGTTCTGAGGGTTTCGTTTCATATTTCATTGTTCTTTACGGTTTCTTTCTTATATTTCCTTGTTCTGGACGGTTTTCTTCATATTTCATTGTTCTGGACAGGTTTCCTTGTCATATTTCATTGTTCTGCACCGGTTTCCTGTCATATTTCTTTGTTCTGGACGCGTTTCCTCTTATATCGCATTGTTCTGACATTTCCTCTCATTTTTCATTGTTCGGGACGGTTTCCTTCTCATATTTCAATGTTCTGGATGGGTTTCCTGCTCATATTTCTTTGTTCTGGAGGGTGTTTCGTCCAGATTTCATTGTTCTGGACGGATTTCCTTTCATATTTCATTGTTCTTTACGGTTTCGCTCTCATATTTCCTTGTTCTGGACGGTTTTCCTTTCATATTTCATTGTTCTGGAGGGTTTTTTCCTTTCTCATATTTCATTGTTCTCGACGGGTTACCTTCTCATATTTTATTGTTCTTGACAAGTTTCCTTCTCATATTTCATTGTTCTGGACGGGTTTCTCTGTCATATTTCATTGTTCTTGACAAGTTTCCTTCTCATATTTCATTGTTCTGTACCGGTTTCCCTGTCATATTTCGTTGTTCTGGACGCGTTTCACTCTTTTATCTCATTGTTGTGGACGGGTTTCCCTCTCATGTTTCATTGTTCTGGACGGGTTTCCTTCTCATATTTCAATGTTCTGGACGGGTTTCCTTCTCATATTTCATTATTCTGGACGGGTTTCGCGGCCATATTTCATTGTTCTGGACGGGTTTCCTTCTCATATTTCATTGGTCTTTATGGGTTTCGTTCTCATATTTCATTGTTCTTTACGGGTTTCGTTCTCATATTTCCTTGTTATGGACGGGTTTCCTTCTCATATTTCCTTTCTCTTGATGTGTTTCCTTCTCATATTTCATTGTTCTGCACGGGTCTCCCAGTCATATTTGATTGTTCTGGACGGGATCCCTGTCATATTTCATTGTTCTGGACGGGTTTCCTTCTCATTTTTCATTGATCTGGACGGTTTTCCCTGTCATATTTCATTGTTCTTGACGAGTTTCCTTCTCATATTTCATTGTTCTGGACGGGTTTCCCTGTCATATTTCATTCTTCTGGACGGGTTTCCCTTTCATATTTCATTGTTGTGGACGGGTTTCCCTGTCATATTTCATTGTTCTGGACGGGTTTCCATGTCTCATTTCATTCTTCTGGACGGGTTTCCTTCTCATATTTCATTGCTCTGGAGAGGTTTCCCTGTCATATTGCATTGTTCTGGACGCGTTTCCCTTTCATATTTCATCTTTTTATACGGGTTGGTCTGTCATATTTCCTTGTTCTGGACGGTTTTCCTGTCATATTTCATTGATCTGGACGGTGTCCCTGTCATATTTCATTGTTGTGGACGGTTTCCCTGTCATATCGCATGGATCTGGACTGGTTTCTTTGTCATATTTCATTGTTCTGGACTGGTTTCCTTCTCATATTTCATTGTTAGGGACGGGTTTCCCTCTCATATTTCATTGTTCTGGACGGGTTTCACTCCGACATTTCATTGTTCTGGACGGGTTTCCTTCTCATATTTCATTCTTCTTGAGGGGTTTCGTTCTCATATTTCATTGTTCTTTACGGGTTTCTTTCTCATATTTCCTTGTTCTGGACAGGTTTCCTTATCATATTTCCTTGTTTTGGACGGGTTTCCTTCACATATTTCATTGTTCTCGACCGGTTTCCCTGTCATATTTCGTTGATCTGGACGCGTTTCCCTCTTATATCTCATTATTCTGGACGAGTTTCCCTCTCATGTTTCATTGTTCTCGACGGGTTTCTTTCTCATATTTCATTGTTCTGAACGGATTTCCTTCTCATATTTCATGGTTCTTTACGGGTTTCGTTCTCACATTTACTTGTTCTGGACGGGTTTCCTTCTCATATTTGCTTGTCCTGGACAAGTTTCCTTCTAATAGTTCATTTTTCTGGACGGGTTTCCTTCTCATATTTCATTGTTCTGGACGGGTTTCCCTGTCTTATTTCAATGTTCTTGACCGGTTTCCCTGTCATATTTCATTGTTCTGGACGGGTTTCCCTGTCATATATCATTGTTCTGGACGGATTTCCCTGTCATATTTCATTGTTCTGGACGGGTTTCCTTGTCATTTTTCTTTGTTCTGGACGGTTTTCCTTGTCATATTTCATTGTTCTTGACGGGTTTCCTTCTCATATTTCAATGTTATGGACTGGTTTCCCTGTCATATTTCATTGTTCTGGACGGGTTTCCCTGTCATATTTCATTGTTCTGGACGGGTTTCCCTCTTATATTTCATTGTTCTGGACGGGTTTCCTTCTCATATTTCGTTGTTCTGGACGGGTTTCCCTGTCATATTTCTTTGTTCTGGACGGATTTCCTTCTCATATTTCATTGTTCTGGACGGTTTTCCTGTCATATTTCATTGTTCTGGACGGGTTTCCTTCTCATATTTCATTGTTCTGGACGGGTTTCCCTGTCATATTTCATTGTTCTGGACGGGTTTCCTTCTCATATTTCATTGTTCTGGAGAGGTTTCCCTGTCATATTTCATTGTTCTGGACGGGTTTCCTTGTCATATTTCATTGTTCTGGACGGGTTTCCTTGTCATATTTCATCCTTCTGGACGGGTTTCCCTGTCATATTTCATTGTTCTGGACGGGTTTTCCTGTCATGTTTCATTGTTCTGGACGGATTTCCTTGTCATATTTCATTGTTCTGGACGGGTTTCCTTGTCATATTTCGTTGTTATTGACGGGTTTCTTGTCATATTTCATTGTTTTGGACGGGTTTCCTCATATTTCATTGTTTGGACGGTTTCCCTGTCACATTTCATTGTTCTGGACGGGTTTCTCTCTCATATTTCATTGTTCTGGACGGGTTTCCCTGTCATATTTCATTGTTCTTTACGGGTTTCCTTCTCATATTTCGTTGTTCTGGACTGGTTTCCCTGTCATATTTCATTGTTCAGGCCGGGTTTCCCGGCCATATTTCATTGTCCTGGACGGGTTTCCTTCTTATATTTCATTGTTCTTTAGGGGTTTCGTTGTTATATTTCATTGTTCTTTACGGGTTTCCTTCTCATATTTCATTGTTCTGGACCGGTTTCCCTGTCATATTTCGTTGTTCCGGACGCGTTTCCCTCTTATATCTCATTGTTGTGGAAGTGTTTTCTTCTCATATGTCATTGTTCTGGACGGGTTTCCTTCTCACATTTCATTGTTCTGGACGGGTTTCCCTGTAATATTTCATTGTTCTGGACGGATTTCCTTGTCATATTTCATTGTTCTGGACGGTTTTCCCTGTCATATTTCATAGTTCTTGACGAATTTCCTTCTCATATTTCATTGTTCTTGACGAGTTTCGTTCTCATATTTCATTGTTCTGGACGTGTTTCCCTCTCATATTTCATTGTTCTTGACGAATTTCCTTCTCATATTTCATTGTTCTGGACGGGTTTCCCTGTCATATTTCATTGTTCTGGACGGGTTTCCCTGTCATATTTCATTTTTCTGGAGGGTTTTCCTGTCGTATTTCATTGTTCTGGACTGGTTTCACTGTCATATATAATGGTTCTGGACGGGTTTCCTTCTCATATTTCATTGTTCTGGACCGGTTTCCCTGTCATATTTCGTTGTTCTGGACGCGTTTCCCTCTTATATCTCATTGTTGTGGACGGGTTTCCCTCTCATGTTTCATTGTTCTGGACGGGTTTCCTTCTCATATTTCAATGTTCTGGACGGGTTTCCTTCTCATATTTCATTATTCTGGACGGGTTTCGCTGCCATATTTCATTGTTCTGGACGGGTTTCCCTGTCATATTTCATTGTTCTGGACGGGTTTCGCTCCATATTTCATTGTTCTGTACGGGTTTCCTTCTAATATTTCATTGTTCTTGACGGGTTTCCTTCTCATATTTCATTGTTCTTTACGGGTTTCGTTCTCATATTTCATTGTTCTGGACGGGTTTCCTTCTAATATTTCATTGTTCTGGACGGGTTTCCTTCTCATATTTCATTGTTCTGGACGGGTTTCCCTCTCATATTTCATTGCTCTGGACGGGTTTCCCTGTCATATTTCATTGTTCTGGACGGGTTTCCCCTGTCATATTTCATTGTTCTGTACGGGTTTCACTCTCATATTTCATTGTTCTGAACGTGTTTCCCTGTCATATTTCATTGTTCTGGACCGGTGTCCCTGTCATATTTCATTGTTCTGGACGGTTTCCCTTTCATATCGCATGGTTCTGGACGGGTTTCCCTGTCATATTTCATTGTTCTGGACGGGTTTCCCTGTCATATTTCATTGTTCTGGACGGGTTTCCCTGTCATATTTCATTGTTCTGGATGGGTTTTCTTGTCATATTTCATTGTTCTGGACGGGTTTCCTTCTCATATTTCATTGTTCTGGACGGGTTTCCCTGTCATATTTCATTGTTCTGGACGGGTTTCCCTGTCATATTTCATTGTTCTGGACGGGTTTCCCTCTCATATTTCATTGTTCTGGACGGGTTTCCCTGTCATATTTCATTGTTCTGGACGGGTTTCCCTGTCATATTTCATTGTTCTGGACGGGTTTCCCTGTCATATTTCATTGTTCTGGACGGGTTTCCTTCTCATATTTCATTGTTCTTGGACGGGTTTCCTTCTCATATTTCATTGTTCTGGACGGGTTTCCCTGTCATATTTCATTTTTCTGGACGGGTTTCCTTCTCATATTTCATTGTTCTGGACGGGTTTCCTTCTCATATTTCATTGTTCTGGACGGGTTTCCTTGTCATATTTCATTGTTCTGGACGGGTTTCCTTCTCATATTTCATTGTTCTGGACTGGTTTCCCTGTCATATTTCATTGTTCTGGACGGGTTTCCCTGTCATATTTCATTGTTCTGGACGGGTTTCCCTCTCATGTTTCATTGTTCTGGACGGGTTTCCGTGTCATATTTCATTGTTCTGGACGGGTTTCCCTGTCATATTTCATTGCTCTGGACGGGTTTCCCTCTCATATTTCATTGTTCTGGACTGGTTTCCCTCTCATATTTCATTGTTCTGGACGGGTTTCACTCGCATATTTCATTATTCTTTACGGGTTTCCTTCTCATATTTCATTGTTTGGGACGGGTTTCCTTCTCATATTTCATTGTTCTGGACGGGTTTCCTTCTCATATTTCATTGTTCTGGACGGGTTTCTCTCTCATATTTCATTGTTCTGGACGGGTTTCCCTGTCATATTTCATTGTTCTGGACGGGTTTCCCTGTCATATTTCATTGTTCTGGACTGGTTTCACTCTCACAATTCATTGTTCTGGACGGGTTTCCCTCTCATATTTCATTGTTCTGGACCGGTTTCCCTGTCATATTTCGTTGTTCTGGACGCGTTTCCCTCTTATATCTCATTGTTCTGGACGGGTTTCCCTCTCATGTTTCATTGTTCTGGACGGGTTTCCTTCTCATATTTCATTGTTCTGGACGGGTTTCCTTCTCATATTTCATTGTTCTGGACGGGTTTCGCGGCCATATTTCATTGTTCTGGACGGGTTTCCTTCTCATATTTCATTGTTCTTTACGGGTTTCGTTCTCATATTTCGTTGTTCTGGACGGGTTTCCTTCTCATATTTCATTGTTCTGGACGGGTTTCCTTCTCATATTTCATTGTTCTGGACGGGTTTCCTTCTCATATTTCATTGTTCTGGACGGGTTTCCTTGTCATATTTCATTGTTCTGGACGGGTTTCCCTGTCATATTTCATTGTTCTGGACGGGTTTCCCTGTCATATTTCATTGTTCTGGACGGGTTTCCTTCTCATATTTCATTGTTCTGGACGGGTTTCCCTGTCATATTTCATTGTTCTGGACGGGTTTCCTTGTCATATTTCATTGTTCTGGACGGGTTTCCCTGTCATATTTCATTGTTCTGGACGGGTTTCCCTGTCATATTTCATTGTTCTGGACGGGTTTCCTTCTCATATTTCATTGTTCTGGACGGTTTTCCCTGTCATATTTCATTGTTCTTGACGAGTTTCCTTCTCATATTTCATTGTTCTGGACGGGTTTCCCTGTCATATTTCATTGTTCTGGACGGGTTTCCCTGTCATATTTCATTGTTGTGGACGGGTTTCCCTGTCATATTTCATTGTTCTGGACGGGTTTCCCTGTCATATTTCAATGCTCTAGACGGGTTTCCCTCTCATATTTCTTTGTTCTTGGCGTTTCCGTGTCATATTTCATTGTTCTGTACGGGTTTCCCTGTCATATTTCATTGTTTTTGGCGGGTTTCACTGTCATATTTCATTTTTCTGGACGGGTTTTCCTGTCATATTTCATTGTTCTGGACGGGTTTCCCTGTCATATTTCATTGTTCTGGACGGTTTCCCTGTCATATTTCATTATTCTGGACGGTTTCCCTGTCATATTTCATTGTTCTGGACGGTTTCCCTGTCATATTTCATTGTTCTGGACAGGTTTCCCTGTCATATTTCTTTGTTCTGGACGGGTTTCCCTGTCATATTTCATTGTTCTGGACGGGTTTCCCTGTCATATTTCATTGTTTTTTGGGGGTTTCCTTCTCATATTTCATTGTTCTGGAGAGGTTTCCATGTCATATTTCATTGTTCTAGACGTGTTTCCCTGTCATATTTCATTGTTCTGGACGGGTTTCCCTCTCATATTTCATTGTTCTGGACGGGTTTCCTTCTCATATTTCATTGTTCTGGACGGGTTTCCCTCTCATATTTCATTGTTCTGGACGGGTTTCCCTGTCATATTTCATTGTTCTGGACGGGGTTTCCTCTCATATTTCATTGTTCTGGACTGGTTTCCCTGTCATATTTCATTGTTCTGGACGGGTTTCTCGGCCATATTTCATTGTTCTGGACGGGTTTCCTTCTCATATTTCATTGTTCTTGAGGGGTTTCGTTCTCATATTTCATTGTTCTTTACGGGTTTCTTTCTCATATTTCCTTGTTCTGGACGGGTTTCCTTCTCATATTTCATTGTTCTGGACGGGTTTCCTTCACATATTTCATTGTTCTGGACGGGTTTCCCTGTCATATTTCATTGTTCTGGACGGGTTTCCCTGTCATATTTCATTGTTCTGGACGGGTTTCCATTTCATGTTTCATTGTTCTGGACGGGTTTCTCTGTCATATTTCATTGTTCTGGACGGGTTTCTTTCTCATATTTCATTGTTCTTTACGGGTATCGTTCTCATATTTCAATGTTCTGGACGGGTTTCCTTCTCATATTTCATTGTTCTGGACGGGTTTCCCTGTCATATTTCATTGTTCTGGACGGTTTTCCCTGTCATATTTCATTGTTCTGGACGGGTTTCCTTGTCATATTTCATTGTTCTGGACGGTTTTCCCTGTCATATTTCATTGTTCTTAACGGGTTTCCTTCTCATATTTCATTGTTCTGGACGGGTTTCCCTGTCATATTTCATTGTTCTGGACGGGTTTCCTTCTCATATTTCATTGTTCTGGACGGGTTTCCCTGTCACATTTCATTGTTCTGGACGGGTTTCCCTGTCATATTTCATTCTTCTGGACGGGTTTCCCTCTCATACTTCATTCTTCTGGACTGGTTTCCCTCTCATATTTCATTGTTCAGGCCTGGTTTCCCGGCCATATTTCATTGTTCTGGACGGGTTTCCTTCTCATATTTCATTGTTCTGGATATTTCATTGTTCTTGAGGGGTTTCGTTGTTATATTTCATTGTTCTTTACGGGTTTCGTTCTCATATTTCATTGTTCTTTACGGGTTTCGTTCTCATATTTCTTTGTTCTGGACTGGTTTCCCTGTCATATTTCATTGTTCTGGCCGGGTTTCCCTGTCATATTTCATTGTCATGGACAGGGTTCCCTCTCATATTTCATTGTTCTGGACGGGTTTCCTACTTATATTTCGTTGTTCTGGACGGGTTTCCCTGTCATATTTCTTTGTTCTGGACGGGTTTCACTCTCATATTTCATTGTTCTGGACTGGTTTCCCTGTCATATTTCATTATTCTGGACGGGTTTCCTTCTCACATTTCATTGTTTTTAGGGGTTTCGTTCTCATATTTCATTGTTCTGGACGTGTTTCCTTCTTATATTTCCTTGTTCTGAACGGGTTTCCTTCTCATATTTCATTGTTCTGGACGGGTTTTCCTGTCATATTTCATTGTTCTGGACGGGTTTCCCTGTCATATATCATTTTTCTGGACAGGTTTCCCTGTCGTAATTCATTATTCTGGACTGGTTTCACTGTCATATATAATGGTTCTGGACGGGTTTCCTTCTCATATTTCATTGTTCTGGACCGGTTTCCCTGTCATATTTCGTTGTTCTGGACGCGTTTCCCTCTTATATCTCATTGTTGTGGACGGGTTTCCCTCTCATGTTTCATTGTTCTGGACGGGTTTCCTTCTCATATTTCAATGTTCTGGACGGGTTTCCTTCTCATATTTCATTATTCTGGACGGGTTTCGCGGCCATGTTTCATTGTTCTGGACGGGTTTCCTTCTCATATTTCATTGTTTTTTATGGGTTTCGTTCTCATATTTCATTGTTCTTTACGGGTTTCGTTCTCATATTTCCTTGTTATGGACGGGTTTCCTTCTCATATTTCCTTTTTCTGGATGGGTTTCCTTCTCATATTTAATTTTTATGGAGGGGTTTCCTTCTCATATTTCATTGTTCTGGACGGGTCTCCCTGTCATATTTCATAGTTCTGGATGGGATCCCTGTCATGTTTCATTGTTCTGGACGGGTTTCCTTCTCATATTTCATTGATCTGGACGGTTTTCCCTGTCATATTTCATTGTTCTTGACGAGTTTCCTTCTCATATTTCATTGTTCTGGACGGGTTTCCCTGTCATATTTCATTGTTCTGGACGGGATCCCTGTCATATTTCATTGTTCTGGACGGGTTTCCTTCTCATTTTTCATTGATCTGGACGGTTTTCCCTGTCATATTTCATTGTTCTTGACGAGTTTCCTTCTCATATTTCATTGTTCTGGACGGGTTTCCCTGTCATATTTCATTCTTCTGGACGGGTTTCCCTTTCATATTTCATTGTTGTGGACGGGTTTCCCTGTCATATTTCATTGTTCTGGACGGGTTTCCATGTCACATTTCATTCTTCTGGACGGGTTTCCTTCTCATATTTCATTGCTTTGGAGAGGTTTCCCTGTCATATTGCATTGTTCTGGACGCGTTTCCCTTTCACATTTCGTTTTTTTTATACTGGTTGGTCTGTCATATTTCCTTGTTCTGGACGGTTTTCCTGTCATATTTCATTGATGTGGACGGTGTCCCTGTCATATTTAATTGTTGTGGACGGTTTCCCTGTCATATCGCATGGATCTGGACTGGTTTCTTTGTCATATTTCATTGTTTGGACGGTTTCCCTGTCACATTTCATTGTTCTGGACGGGTTTCCCTCTCATATTTCATTGTTCTGGACGGGTTTCCCTGTCATATTTCATTGTTCTGGACGGGTTTCCCTGTCATATTTCATTGTTCTTGTGACGAGTTTCCTTCTCATATTTCATTGTTAGGGACGGGTTTCCCTCTCATATTTCATTGTTAGGGACGGGTTTCCTTCTCATATTTCATTGTTCTGGACGGGTTTCCTTCTCATATTTCATTGTTCTGGACGGGTTTCCTCTCATATTTCATTGTTCTGGACTGGTTTCCTTCTCATATTTCATTGTTTTGGACGGGCTTCCCTCTCTTATTTCATTGTTCTGGACAGGTTTCCCTGTCATATTTCATTGTTTTGGATGGGTTTCCTCCTCATATTTCATTGTTCTGGACTGGTTTCCCTGTCATATTTCATTGTTCTGGAAGGCTTTCTCTGCCATATTTCATTGTTCTGGACGGGTTTCCCTATCATATTTCATTGTTCTGGACGGGTTTCCTTCACACATTTCATTGTTCTGGACGGGTTTCCCTATCATATTTCATTGTTCTGGACGGGTTTCCCTGTCATATTTCGTTGTTCTGGACGGGTTTCCTTCTCATATTTCATTGTTCTTGACGAGTTTCTCTGTCATATTTCATTGTTCTGGACCGGTTTCCCTGACATATTTCGTTGTTCTGGACGGGTTTCCTTCTCATATTTCATTGTTCTGGACGGGTTTCCCTGTCATATTTCATTGTTCTTGACGAGTTTCCCTGTCATATTTCATTCTTCTGGACGGGTTTCCCTGTCATATTTCATTGTTCTGGACGGGTTTCCTTCTCATATTTCATTGTTCTGGACGGGTTTCCTTCTCATATTTCATTGTTCTGGACGGGTTTCCTTCTCATATTTCATTGTTCTGGACGGGTTTCCCTGTCATATATCATTGTTCTGGACGGGTTTCCCTGTCGTATTTCATTGTTCTGGACGGGTTTCCCTGTCATATTTCATTGTTTTGGACCGGTTTCCCTCTCATATCTCATTGTTCTGGACGGGTTTCTCTCCCATGTTTCATTGTTCTGGACGGGTTTCCTTCTCATATTTCAATGTTCTGGACGGGTTTCCATCTCATATTTCATTATTCTGGACGGGTTTCGCGGCCATATTTCATTGTTCTGGACAGGTTTCCTTCTCATATTTCATTGTTCTTGATAGGTTTCGTTCTAATATTTCGTTGTTCTTTACGGGTTTCGTTCTCATATTTCCTTGTTCTGGAAGGGTTTCCTTCTCATTTTTCCTTGTTCTTTACGGGTTTCCTTCTCATATTTCCTTGTTCTGGACGGGTTTCCTTCTCATATTTCATTTTTCGGGAAGGGTTTGCTTCTCATATTTCATTGTTCTGGACGGGTTTCCCTGTCATATATCATTGTTCTGGATGGGTTTTCCTGTCATATTTCATCGTTCTGGACGGGTTTCCCTGTCATATTTCACTGTTCTGGACGGGTTTCCTTCTCATATTTCATTGTTCTGGACGGTTTCCTTGTCATATTTCATTGTTCTGTACGGGTTTCCGTGTAATATTTCATCGTTCTGGACGGGTTTCCCTGTCATATTTCATTTTTCTGGACGGGATTCCTTGTTATATTTCATTGTTCTGGACGGGTTTCCCTGTCATATTTCATTGTTCTGGACGGGTTTCCTTGTCATATTTCATTGTTCTGGACGGGTTTCCCTGTCATATTTCATTGTTCTGGACGGGTTTCCCTGTCATATTTCATTGTTCTGGACGGGTTTCCCTGTCATATTTCCTTGTTCTGGACGGGTTTCCTTCTCATATTTCCTTGTTCTGGACGGGTTTCCTTCTCATATTTCATTGTTCTGGACGGGTTTCCTTCTCATATTTCATTGTTCTTTACGTGTTTCGTTCTCATACTTTCTTGTTCTGGACGGGTTTCCTTCTCATATTTCATT
Organism: Cherax quadricarinatus; assembly: GCF_038502225.1. Lineage (NCBI taxonomy): Eukaryota > Metazoa > Arthropoda > Malacostraca > Decapoda > Parastacidae > Cherax > Cherax quadricarinatus. The sequence goes on along the minus strand of NW_027195544.1, from coordinate 154,519 downwards.
GTTCTGTTCGGGTTTTTTCTCATATTTTATTGTTCTGGACAGGTTTTCCTCTCATATTTCATCGTTCTGGACGGGTTTCCCTGTCATATTTCATTGTTCTGGACGGGTTTCCCTTTCATATTTCAATGTTCTGGACGTGTTTCTTTGTCACATTTCATTGTTCTGGACGGGTTTCCCTGTCACATTTCATTGTTCTGGACGGGTTTCCCTGTCATATTTCATTGTTCTGGACGGGTTTCCCTGTCATATTTCATTGTTCTGGACGGGTTTCCCTGTCATATTTCATTGTTCTGGACTGGTTTCCCTGTCATATTTCATTGTTCTGGACGGGTTTCCTACTCATATTTCATTGTTCTTGAAGGGTTTCGTTCTCATATTTCATTGTTCTTTTCGGGTTTCTTTCCCATATTTCCTTGTTCTCAACGGGTTTCCTTCTCATATTTCCTTGTTCTGGACGGGTTTCCTTCTCATGTTTCCTTGTTCTGGACGGGTTTCCCTCTCAAATTTCGTTGTTCTGGGCGCGTTTCCCTCTCATGTTTCATTGTTTTGGACGGGTTTCCTTCTCATATTTCAATGTTCTGGACGGGATTCCTTCTCATAATTCATTGTTCTTTACGGGTTTCGTTCTCATATTTCATTGTTCTTGAGTGGTTTCGTTCTCATTATACATTGTTCTTTACGGGTTTCGTTCTCATATTTCTTTGTTCTGGACTGGTTTCCCTGTCATATTTCATTGTTATGGACAGGTTTCCCTCTAATATTTCGTTGTTCTGGACTGGTTTCCCTGTCATATTTCATTGTTCTGGACGGGTTTCCTTCTCATATTTCATTGTTCTTGACGGGTTTCGTTCTCATATTTCATTGTTCTTTACGGGTTTCCTTCTCATATTTCATTGTTCTGGACTGGTTTCCCTCTCATATTTCATTGTTCTTGACGAGTTTCCTTCTCATATTTCATTGTTCTGGACTGGTTTCCCTCTCATATTTCATTGTTCTTGACGAGTTTCCTTCTCATATTTCATTCTTCTGGACGGGTTTCCCTGTCATATTTCATTGTTCTGGACGGGTTTCCCTGTCATATTTCATTGTTCTTGACGAGTTTCCTTCTCATATTTCATTGTTCTGGATGGGTTTCCCTGTCATATTTCATTCTTCTAGACGGGTTTCCTTGTCATATTTCATTCATCTGGACGGGTTTCCCTCTCATACTTCATTGTTCTGGACTGCCTCGACGGCCGGTGAGTATCCTTTTTCGTCTTTCCCAGGTCCAGGAGTCCGCCTGTGTCCCCTCAGGCATTCTCCCTTCCCCACTTCCCCGGGGTCTGCCTCGACGGCCGGTGAGTATCCTTTTTCGTCTCTCCCAGGTCCAGGAGTCCGCCTGTGTCCCCTCAGGCATTCTCCCTTCCCCACTTCCCCGGGGTCTGCCTCGACGGCCGGTGAGTATCCTTTTTCGTCTCTCCCAGGCCCAGGAGTCCGCCTGTGTCCCCTCAGGCATTCTCCCTTCCCCACTTCCCCGGGGTCTGCCTCGACGGCCGGTGAGTATCCTTTTTCGGCTCTCCCAGGTCCAGGAGTCCGCCTGTGTCCCCTCAGGCATTCTCCCTTCCCCACTTCCCCGGGGGTCTGCCTCGACGGCCGGTGAGTATCCTTTTTCGGCTCTCCCAGGTCCAGGAGTCCGCCTGTGTCCCCTCAGGCATTCTCCCTTCCCCACTTCCCCGGGGGTCTGCCTCGACGGCTTGTGAGTATCCTTTTTCGTCTCTCCCAGGTCCAGGAGTCCGCCTGTGTCCCCTCAGGCATTCTCCCTTCCCCACTTTTCCAGGGTCTGCCTCGACGGCCGGTGAGTATCCTTTTTCGTCTCTCCCAGGTCCAGGAGTCCGCCTGTGTCCCCTCAGGCATTCTCCCTTCCCCACTTCCCCGGGGTCTGCCTCGACGGCCGGTGAGTATCCTTTTTCGTCTCTCCCAGGTCCAGGAGTCCGCCTGTGTCCCCTCAGGCATCCTCCCTTCCCCACTTCCCCAGGGTCTGCCTCGACGGCCGGTGAGTATCCTTTTTCGTCTCTCCCAGGTCCAGGAGTCCGCCTGTGTCCCCTCAGGCATCCTCCCTTCCCCACTTCCCCAGGGTCTGCCTCGACGGCCGGTGAGTATCCTTTTTCGTCTCTCCCAGTCCAGGACTCCGCCTGTGTCCCCTCAGGCATCCTCCCTTCCCCACTTCCCCAGGGTCTGCCTCGACGGCCGGTGAGTATCCTTTTTCGTCTCTCCCAGGTCCAGGACTCCGCCTGTGTCCCCTCAGGCATCCTCCCTTCCCCACTTCCCCAGAGTCTGCCTCGACGGCCGGTGAGTATCATTTTTCGTCTCTACCAGGTCCAGGACTCCGCCTGTGTCCCCTCAGGCATCCTCCCTTCCCCCACTTCCCCAGGGTCTGCCTCGACGGCCGGTGAGTATCCTTTTTCGTCTCTCCCACGTCCAGGACTCCGCCTGTGTCCCCTCAGGCATCCCTCCTTCCGTACTTCCCCAGGGTCTGCCTCGACGGCCGGTGAGTATCCTTTTTCGTCTCTCCCAGGTCCAGGACTCCGCCTGTGTCCCCTCAGGCATCCTCCCTTCCCCACTTCCCCAGAGTCTGCCTCGACGGCCGGTGAGTATCCTTTTTCGTCTCTACCAGGTCCAGGACTCCGCCTGTGTCCCCTCAGGCATCCTCCCTTCCCCACTTCCCCAGAGTCTGCCTCGACGGCCGGTGAGTATCCTTTTTCGTCTCACCCAGGTCCAGGACTCCGCCTGTGTCCCCTCAGGCATCCTCCCTTCCCCACTTCCCCAGAGTCTGCCTCGACGGCCGGTGAGTATCCTTTTTCGTCTCTCACCCCGGTCCAGGACTCCGCCTGTGTCCCCTCAGGCATCCTCCCTTCCCCACTTCCCCAGGGTCTGCCTCGACGGCCGGTGAGTATCCTTTTTCGTCTCTCCCAGGTCCGTGTCCAGGACTCCGCCTGTGTCCCCTCAGGCATCCTCCCTTCCCCACTTCCCCAGGGTCTGCCTCGACGGCCGGTGAGTATCCTTTTTCGTCTCCCCCATGTCCGCGTGTCCAGGAGTCCGCCTGTGTCCCCTCAGGCATCCTCCCTTCCCCACTTCCCCAGGGTCTGCCTCGACGGCCGGTGAGTATCCTTTTTCGTCTCTCCCAGGTCCGCGTGTCCAGGAGTCCGCCTGTGTCCCCTCAGGCATCCTCCCTTCCCCACTTCCCCAGGGTCTGCCTCGACAACCAGTGAGTATCCTTTTTCGTCTCTCCCAGGTCCGCGTGTCCAGGAGTCCGCCTGTGTCCCCTCAGGCATCCTCCCTTCCCCACTTCCCCAGGGTCTGCCTCGACAACCAGTGAGTATCCTTTTTCGTCTCTCCCAGGTCCGCGTGTCCAGGAGTCCGCCTGTGTCCCCTCAGGCATCCTCCCTTCCCCACTTCCCCAGGGTCTGCCTCGACAACCAGTGAGTATCCTTTTTCGTCTCTCCCAGGTCCGTGTGTCCAGGAGTCCGCCTGTGTCCCCTCAGGCATCCTCCCTTCCCCACTTCCCCCGCCCGGGTCCGTGGTTCCAGGAGTCCACCTGTGTGAAGGCCAGGTGCTCCCCCTTCCCCACAACCCCCACTCCCCAACCTTGCACCCCCCCCCCCATGTCCGTGGTTCCAGGAGTCCACCTGTGTGAAGGCCAGGTGCTCCCCCTTCCCCACTTCCCCCACCCCCCAACCTTGCACAACCCCCCCCCGGGTCCGTGGTTCCAGGAGTCCACCTGTGTGACGCCCGGTGCTCCCCCTTCCCCCCTTCCCCCACACCCCAACCTTGCACCCCCTCCCCCGGGTCCGTGGTTCCAGGAGTCCACCTGTGCGAAGGCCAGGTGCTCCCCCTTCCCCACTTCCCCCACACCCCAACCTTGCACAACCCCCCCCCCCGGGTCCGTGGTTCCAGGAGTCCACCTGTGCGAAGGCCAGGTGCTCCCCCTTCCCCACTTCCCCCACACCCCAACCTTGCACAACCACCCCCCCCGGGTCCGTGGTTCCAGGAGTCCACCTGTGCGAAGGCCAGGTGCTCCCCCTTCCCCAATTCCCCCACACCCCAACCTTGCACAACCCCCCCCCCCGGGTCCGTGGTTCCAGGAGTCCACCTGTGCGAAGGCCAGGTGCTCCCCCCCCCACTTCCCCCACACCCCAACTTTGCACAACCCCCCCCCCGGGTCCGTGGTTCCAGGAGTCCACCTGGGCGAAGGCCTGGTGCTCCCCCTTCCCCACTTCACACACACCCCCACGGTGCACAACCCCCCCCCCCCCGGGTCCGTGGTTCCAGGAGTCCACCTGTGCGAAGGCCAGGTGCTCCCCCTTCCCCACTTCTCCCACACCCCAACCTTGCACCCCCCCCCCGGGTCCGTGGTTCCAGGAGTCCACCTGTGTGACGCCAGGTGCTCCCCCTTCCCCACGTCCCCCTCCCCCCAACCGTGCACAACCCCCCCCCCGGGTCCGTGGTTCCAGGAGTCCACCTGTGCGAAGGCCAGGTGCTC